>NC_064615.1:59276030-59578909 GCF_023898315.1 Schistocerca nitens
TGACATTTTGTTAGTACTTCATTTTTACAGATATGTGAAGCTACTCTTGAATACATTACTTTCTCAAAAATTTTGGATAAAGCTGTTAGAAGGGAGATTGGACGGTAATTGTTGACATCAGATCTATCCCCTTTTTTATGCAAAGGTATAACAATAGCGTATTTCAGTCTATCAGGGAAAATGCCCTGTTCCAGAGAGCTATTACACAGGTGGCTGAGAATCTTACTTATCTGTTGAGAACAAGCTTTTAGTATTTTGCTGGAAATGCCATCAATTCCATGTGAGTTTTTGCTTTTAAGCAAGTTTATTATTTTCCTAATTTCAGAAGGAGAAGTGGGTTAGATTTCAATTGTATCAAATTGCATAGGTATGGCCTCTTCCATTAACAGCCTAGCATCTTCTAATGAACACCTGGATCCTACTATATCCACAACATTTAGAAAATGATTATTAAAAATATTTTCAACTTCTGACTTTTTGTTCGTAAAGTTTTCATTCAATTTGATGGTAATACTGTCTTCCTCTGCTCTTGGTTGACCTGTTTCTCTTTTAATAATATTCCAAATTGTTTTAATTTTATTATCAGAGTTGCTGATTTCAGACATGATACACATACTCCTGGATTTTTTAATAACCTTTCTTAATATAACACAGTAGTTTTTATAATTTTTGATAGTTTCTGGGTCACTACTCTTTCTTGCTGTCAGATACATTTCCCTTTTCCGGTTACAAGATATTTTTATACCCTTAGTAAGCCATGGTTTGTTACAAGGTTTCTTACGAGTATATTTAACTATTTTCTTGGGGAAGCAGTTTTCAAATGCATTTACAAAAATGTCATGAAATAAATTATATTTTAAATTGGCATCAGGTTCACGGTACACCTCATCACAGTCTAACTGCTGTAGGCTTTCCCTGAAATTTGCAATTGTTAAATCGTTGACTGAACGTAACACTTTGGAGGACTGTTTAGTATTGCTGAATGGAGCTATGTCATATATTGTAACTAGCTGTGCACCATGATCAGAAAGACCATTCTCAACAGGCTGAGCATTTATCTGGTTAAACTTATCTTGGTCTATAAAGAAGTTGTCTATCAGTGAGCTGCTACCCTTTATCACCCGAGTAGGAAAATCAATAACGGGTGTCAAATTGAAAGAACCGAGTAATACTTCAAGGTCATTTTTCCTATTACCCTCTTTCAGAGATTCTACATTGAAGTCCCCACAAATAATAATTTGCTTCCCCCTGTCTGACAGATAGCATAACAAGGAGTCCAAATTTTTCAGAAATAGATGAAAATTTCCTGATGGGGACCTATATACAGTTACAATTATAAATGTGCCTTTATTTAATTTAAGCTCACAGGCACATGCTTCTATATGTTTCTCTACACAAAACTTTTTTGTTTCTACACTTTTTGCACAATGATAACTTTTGACATATATGGCAACTCCTCCTTTCTCCATATTTTCTCTCATTACATGTGCAGAGAGCTTATATCCACTTACATTTACCTTATCCATATCAGTAACAATGTGATGCTCAGAGAGGCATAGTATATCTATTTCATTCTCAGCTTCTAAATCTTCTAAACAAACCAGAAGCTCATCTACTTTATTCTTTAAACTCCCAATATTTTGATGAAATATACTTACATTATTTTTAATTATACTTTTATGAGAACCTTTCCTTATTCTAACATTTGCAGTACTCTCCTGTCTGAGTTTCTCATTGTGTTTAGGCCTAGTTCCTATACCAGTGGTCACACGGTGTTCAGAGAGGCAGATTATGTCAACTGGGTTGGGTGACTTTAATTCATCAATGCAATTACCTAGGACTGAGATACAACTTGGTGGAGATAAAATTTCTGGTGATTGGTGAAAATTTATAATTGATAGCTGTGATTGGTGATCCAATGTGCTAGAATTGTGTTGTTTAATTTCTTTCCTAAACTGAAGATTTGTTTCAATCCTGACCTCTCGTAGAACTTGACATCTTTCTGTCTTACCTATCCTAAAAAAGGTGCTGCTCCAACACCTGTAACCACTGGTATTTTACCATTCATGGCAGTGCCTCCCCCCCTTAAATTTCCTGCTATTACCCCAGCCAGTTTCCCCTTCCCCTTTCCTGTTGAGATGTAGGCCGTGCCTGGTAGTCCCACCTACTGAGATAATCAACAGGAACCACACCAATATGAGCCCCCACACCCGACCCAAGCAGCCGTTCCAACTCCAAATTAACTCTCCCAACAGAAGAGTTCAAATGAGGCCGGTCATGGCGTTTCAGGACAGATACAAATTCAACATTGGTGTGTCTCGATGCCGACGCAATCTTTACCAGGTCACACTCTATACTGTACCCCGGACTTCTGTCGATGCTGTTCCTCGGCCCTCCCACAATAACCACGGTGTCTTCCCTGGTAAATCCTTTACAGAGTGAACCTAAATCCTCTGTCACCTGATCCAGACTAGCACTTAATCGGTCATAAACATCTGATGTACCTGAACATAGCAAGATAATATCATCCACTTATCTATTCCAGGCAACCATTCTGAAACCAGAATGGTTCATGACTTCATGCTCGAAAGTGGTCATGAAGGGCTTCGCAAGGCCAAGGAAAGTGTAAAACCCAAGCTAACCTCTGTTTTTGTAAAGAAGGGTTCTCCCTACGTGTAAAATAATTAGACCTCAAAGCCAACCCAAGGAAATTCAGCCCATCGTTAGCCTCATCCATCGGACGACTGCAACGTATCCTCAGGTTGTGCCGATTATGTTCTGTACCTAATCGATAGGTACCTTCGTACACACCTGATCAATAGGTATGTTCTTAAACGTCTTCCAAATGTCTAACGCAGTCAGATGGTACAAACTGAGATTGATAAGTTCGAGATATTCAATTAAATGTTCCTTATTAGGTGAAAATAACTCTGTGGGATGAATATAATGTTAATTCGAATTTTTAGCTAATAATCGTTCAGTATGGTATCCACTTGCAGAATACTAACACGAATTCTTTACAGACGAATGAAAAACTGATAGAAGCCGACCTCGTGGGAGATCAGTTTGGATTCCGTACAAATTTTGAAACACATGAGGCAATACTATCCCTACGATGTATCTTAGAAGATAAAGTAAGAAAAGGCAAACCTACGTTTCTAGCATTTGTAGACTTGGAGAAAGCTTTCGACAATGTTGACTGGAATACTCTCTTTCAAATTCTGAAGGTGGCAGGGGTCAAATACAGAGAGCGAAAGGCTGTTTACAATTTTTACAGAAACCATATGGCTGTATAAGAGACGAGTGGCACCAAAAGGAAGCAGTGATTGAGAAGGGAGTGAGACGGGGTTTTAGCCTATCTCCGATGTTATTCAATATGTATATTGAGCAAGCAGTAAAGGAAACAAAAGAAAAATTTGTAGTGGGTATTAAAATTCATGGAGAAGAAATAGAAACTTTGATGTTTGCCGATGACGTTGTAATTCAGTCAGAGACAGCAAAGGACCTGGAAGAGCAGTTGAACGGACTGTACAGTGTCTTGAAAGGAGGATATAAGATGAACGTCAACAAAAGCAAAACGAGGATAATGGTATGTAGTAGAATTAAATTAGTCGATGCTGATGGAATTACAATAGGAAATGAGGCACTTAAAGTAGTGGAAGAATTTTGCCACTTGGGCAGAAAAATAACTGATGATGGTCGAAGAAGAGAGGATATAAAATATAGACTGGCAATTGCAAGGAAAGCGTTTCTGAAGTAGCTGTCCTAGAGAAATATTTTGACTCTTACTTATTATTAATTATCTTATTCACACCAATCGCTACTTCGTTGCGATCTGCCGTGAACAGCATCGATAATGGAGCTCAACTGTTGTTCTGAAATCCTGTGATTTACATTGGGAGCCAAACGTTTTTCTAACAGGACACTTTCTCTGTCAGTAAAAACAAGTATCAGTGAAATTTCAAACTAAAGGGCAAAAATTAAAATCATAGTTGAGAACACTTTCAAAGACAGATCTAAGTGACCTTCAAGAGATCTAAAAACATTCTGTTGCTGTGTATCATCAATCCTAGTTCCGAGGCAGCTGACCGCCTTGTTAATTTAAGATTGAACAACTGTGTCTTTGCCAGTATTTTTTTCAATCCAGTTTAAACTAATTAGTGACCGTTAGCTGCTCATATTTCACATTATGCCGCATTGATCGTATGCGATCTGTGCTTTGATCACTATTGTGTTATATGATGACCCCGATAGCTTATCTGATACTGTCACTCTCGGTGAGTGGAATTTATTGGTATTTAACCTTCCTGGTAGTTTCGGATTAAGAATTTCTTCTTTGTATCTTTCATCCTTTCTAGGCATTAGGGAAGCGTTTTATGTTATGCTATGCTATTATGTTTACTATTTAGCGAACGATTACTGACGATGAACACTGGGTCATCCCTCTCTCTTTTCTCGATCGGAACACGGTTTTGAATTTTCACTTTGTATTCACTTATTTTAGATATGTTTGTTGCCTTACATAAGTTTTTGTCTACGGTTAGTACAGATTCCATTTGATAATGCAACTAAAATATTGCGAAACTGGTCGTCCGTATAAATAAGAACTTACAGCTGTGTTATTTTGTTTGAATTGGTTTTTTATTTTGTTGAAATTTCCCATGACATTGCAGGATGGTAGTTGCTGCTGAACAGCGTAAGTTCCTTGATGCAAGAATTTACCCACAGCCTTACGTATTGTAGAAATTTATTTTATTTTATGAACTTCTATGTGCTACCAGTTTCGGCATTACATAGAAGTTCATAAAATAAAATAAGTTTTTTCAATATATACTGCTCTGGGTAAATTACTGCATCAAGAAGTTCAGGCCAGCCGTCGTCCCACGATCCATAATGGATGAACGAAGAGCGTAAGTTTCTGTCTCATTTTTCGCTCACATAAATAAGTTTTCATCTTTGTCCGCAGTGATTTCATCCAGGGTATAGCTACGTTTTCATGGATATAGTCATTCTGGTTTTACACCAGTCACACAAATTTTTCATTTAAAAATTGTTGGAGAGCAACAATATCTTCAGACAAGTAAATGTCCTCAGGAGCTATCTTAAATGCGTTATGAAACTCAAATGGCAGAGTACGGGCTTTATGAATGTTTTGCGACATTTTGAACGCTTCAAGGTCTGAGATCAAACAATGAACGCTAACCTATTTTGCAAATTGCCACATAACATAGAAATCTGTTCTAGTAATGGCTCCTCGATTATTTTCGTAACAGTATTATGATTGCCTAGACAAGTCGTTTATATGAAACCATCAGACAATAAATTATCGGAAACTGCACTGGCTGCCAAGCATTGCTTTGCAAATGTGCCCACGTTCCAATGGGTAGGCCCCTTATTGCTATTTCAATCTCTTTCTTTCTCAAGAGTAGTGAAAACTGAACAGCTTATTCATCAGAGGACTTTAGTTTTTATGGACATAGCAGCAATGATGGCTTTGTAAACATTGCAGGTAGAAGTTACTCTTCGTTCATTAGACAGTTGTAAAGTGAATGCCAGTTTTGCTTTAGAATAAAATATTAAAGACTGTACTGTTAGCTTATTGTGCTCCTTTTTACACTACTTGCTGTCTTTGCAGCTTATTTTCGGTAGACTGTTTCTATCCACTATTCTGTTCAATGATTTGAGGTCTTTTACTACTTGTTGCGTACGGTATTATCTGCGGATGTTCACTTGCAAGCAATTCAGTGCTGTTTTCCTCTCATTTGTATTCCACTATTTTTCTGTAGGCCAATGCCAGTGTTCCCAGGAAATACATTTTTCAAGTCTATAAAGATCCAAAAATGTGTTATGTTCTGCTATTGCTTACACTACAACTACGGTAGACACTACAAAAAAAATTCAATTTCGTCTGGTGGCTTTTCCATTTGTAGTACACCGAAGAAAGAAAAACAGTAATAATTATGACAGCTACTGAGCTGTGATTTTCAATTTGCAACCCATGTATATGAACGTTATTACTATCTATACTCTAGCCTCTAAGTCTAGTTACAGAAATGAGACTAAAAGTCACTGGCCAGTATTTTTGATTTGCGCTTTGATTTGATCTTTAAGATGCGAGCTATACACCTGACCTCCAAGCATACTCAGGGAAGCCATCGCCTGTGCAAACGTATTATTCACGTGGCTAGTGCATTTAGCAACATTGAATTACATGTTTTCAACATTGTGATCGAAGCTTTACTTCCTGGGATGGCACAGAATTATGTAACTGAATTCAGTTGCTTTTTCCTTGTCAGCTCCACTAAATAACCTGAGTCATACGGTACGACATAGGGTTATCAAAGTTTTGAGTCTGGGAAGATCGTACCACAGAGAAAATGCAATTAATATCATATTTTATGTCGCAAATTATCTATATCAGCCATCACTGTGAGAGAGCAGACAACAGAGGAGCGTCTCGCTGGCGCAGCGGTGACGTAATCGCCGACTTAAGCCATGGTTGTATTAGCTGTGGGTTTCTAGCTCGATGGAGGTTAGTGTATTGCATCTGCGTCTCTCATCTTCTTTAAACTGTCAGACCGAAAACGGGAAATGAAATCCTAAGAAGACATCAGTGTTGTAAGTTTTCTCCTAACTTGATTCTGTACAGTTTAGATCTCAAGGTGAGTAACTTGCGAAATTCCTAAATTACAGAGTTGTTAATAGCAGCATTTTCCTCCTTCAGCCAACGAAATTTAAATTTTCGTGAATACGTAATTTGATTAGATACTTAGTGGTCCTTAACAATTTATTAAGTAGGTAGACAACTTAATTTCGTTTGTAGCAGACTGACACCTTTTCCTGGAAGCAGTAAACAACAGTTCAGACGATCACCATAAACTGGACTCCAAGCATGTGGAAGGAACATAAATTATGTTACTGCATGTAAACTTAATTTGCGTTATGTAAATTTCATTCTCTGTTTAGGCTAAGCCATCTGATAGAGAGATGTAGCTCAAAGGCTTAATGGTAGATAGACTAAATCGTTTGACTTCCCTCCATAAAGTGTTCGGCCCATTCTAAACTTGCCAACCACTTGGACGCTATTAGATTAGATTAGATTTGTTTTTCGTTCCATAGATCCATGCTAAGGAGATCCTCGTTGATGTGGAACATGTCAACCTTTCTTTTTTTCTTTTTTTTTTAGCTGAAATAACAATACTAATAGTATGAATATATACAATACATGATTTGGTTCTATTAAAAAATTCGTCAATGGAGTAGGAGTTTGCCACTAGTATGTCTTTCACGCTCCCTCTAAATTGATCTTTATTTGTAACTAAATTTTTTATGTTTGCTGGCAAATTATTGAAGATGAGTGTTCCTGAGTAGTGGACCCCTTTTTGTACTAAAGTAAGTGCTTTTAAGTCTTTGTGCAGATCATTTTTGTTCCTGGTATTGTATGTATGAACTGAGCTGTTTGTTGGAAAAAGAGACATATTATTTAGGACAAATTTCATTAAGGAGTAAATATACTGAGAGGCAGTGGTTAGTATACCCAGTTCTTTGAAGAGGTTTCTACATGACGTCCGTGAATTTACTTCACAAATAATACTTATTACACGCTTTTGTTTGACTTGAAGAGTTACCCCAAAATATTATACCATATGACATTATAGAATGAAAGTAGGCAAAGTATGCAAGCTTTTTCATTTTTATATCGCATATGTCTGCTAACACTCGAATTGCAAAGACAGATTTGTTAAGGCGTTTCTGCAGTTCTGTGGTGTGCTCCTCCCAACTGCACAGGTAGAATACCCCATCCGAGGTAGGACCTGGGAACATCAACCGGTCTCCTCATCGTATTGCTCATCAGCTCTCGGTGAAATGAAAAATTGTGGACCCCATAAATATAACACAAAGGAATGACAAACAGATATCGAGACTAGAAATCCCACATTTAGAATAGCCATGGAAGAACTTGACGAAGTCATTAATAATTCGAAAAATACTAAAGCAATGTCCTTAGATGATGTGAAAATGGGACAGATCAAACATTAAGGCACTAAAGGAAATTCATTGCATCGTTAGTTGCTCTGTCTCAAAGTAATGTACAAACAACTCATATACATCATGAATGTTCTGTTACTTTCGCAGCTCGTAGTCGTGGCCACAAGTGTCAACACAGCCCTGGAACGCAACACAGTTACTCTATTATGAGAAAAATTTATCAGCGAACTCGGATCAATTTTCAGCACTAGTATTACCGAAATAGTTTAGGTAAGGGTTACCAGACCCGTCTTTACCCACGAGACGAGGATAAAAGCGTTATTACCTACACTCTACTATCTCTACAACGTGTGGTTCCTGAGGAGGGGCAGCAAACTTTTGCAAGGGCAACAATCTGGATGATCGATTGAATTTGCCTTGCGACATTAACCAAAACAGCCTGGCTGTGCTGGGGCTGCGAACGGCTGAAAGCAAGGAGAAGCTACAGCCGTAATTTTTCCCGAGGGCAAGCAGCTTTACTGTATGGATGATGGCGCCCTCTTGGGTAAAATATTCCGGATGTAAAATATTCCCCATTCGGATCTCCGGGCGGGGACTACTCAGGAGGACGTATTTATCAGGAGAAACAAAACTGGCATTCTACGGATCAGAGTGTGGAATATTAGATCCCTTAATCGAGGAGGTAGGGTAGAAAATTTAAAAAGGGAAATCGTTAGGTTAGTTATAGTGGGAATTAGTGAAGTACGGTGGCAAGAGGAACAATTCTTCTGGTCAGGTGAATACAGGGTTGTAAATAAAAAATCAAATAATGGTAATGCAGGAATAGGTTTAATAATGAACAAAAAGTAGAACGCGGGAAAGCTACTACGAACGGCATTCTGAACGCATTATTGCAGCCAAGGTAGACACGAAACCCACACCTACTACAGTAGTAAAAGTTTATATGCCAACTAGCTCCGCAGATGATGAAGAGATTGAAGAAACGTATGACGAGGCAAAAGGAAAATATTGAGGTTTAATAGTCTTGGCAGACTGGAATTCCATAGTAGGAAAAGGAAGATAAGGACAAGCAGTAGATGAATATGGACTGAGGTAAGGAATGAAAGAGGAAGCCGCTTGGCATCATTTTGTACAGAGCATAACTTAATCATTACTGACACTTGATTTATGAATCATGAAATAAGGTTCTACGAGGAAGAAACATGGGAACACCGGAAGGTTTCATATTGATTGTATAATGGCAAGGCAGAGATTTAGGAACCAGGTTTTAAAATGTAACACGTTTCCAGGAGCAGATGTGGACTCCGACCGCAATTTATTGGTTATGAACTGTAGATTAAAACTTAAGAAACTGCAGAAAGGTAGGCATTGAAGGAGATGGAACCTAGATAAACTAAAAGAACCGGAAGCTGTAGAGAGTTTCAAAGGGAATATTAGGGAATGATTGACAGAAACAGGGGCAAGGAATACAGTAGAGGATAATAGGTAGCTTTGAGAGACGAAATAGTGAAGGCAGCAGAGAATCAAGTAGGTGAAAAGACATAGTATAAATGCTTGGGTAACACAAGAGATATTGAATTTAACTGTTGAAAGGAGAAAATATAAAAATGCAGTAAATGAAGCAGGCGAAAAGGAATACAAACGTCTCAAAAATAAGATAAAATGGCTAAGCGGGAATGGCTGTGCGAAAAATGTAAGATTGTAGAAGCATATATCACAGGGGTAAGATAGATGCCGCCTACATAAAAATTAAAGAGACATTTCGAGAAAAGGGATTCACCTGTATGAACATCAAGAAATCAGAAAGGTGGAAGGAGATTATAAAGGGTCTATACAAGGGGGCTGTACTTGAAGGCAGTATCACGGAAATGGAAGAGGACGTAGATGAAAATCAAACGGAAGATATGATACTGCGTGAAGTATTTGACAGAGCACTGAAAGACCTAAGTGGAAACAAGGCCGCGGGAGTAGACAACATTCCCTTTAAACTACTGATAGCCTTGGGAGAGCCAGCCATGACAAAACTCTTCCTTCTGGTGCTCAAGATGTTTGAGACAGGCGAAATACCCTCAGACTTTAAGAAGACAATAAATTAGGTGCTTACAGGTGTGAAAATTACCGAAGTATGAGTTTTATAAGTCACAGCTGCAAATACTGTCACGAATTCTTTACTGCTTGACTCCTCGGTGAGGTGTGTTCTCGAAACTTCAACAAAAGCCCGTACCGAGATACTGAGTTTACTGTTAAAATTCCGAGAGCGCACCTTCGAAAAAAGGGTCAGGCAAATTGTAACTTTATTCCATTACGACGCTTACTGAAAGTTGTTCTTCTCACATGGGGTTTGCAAATGGAAAGGAGGCGTGAGGAGTACCCTCTGACCCACCGTGATTGGATCACGCCTTGTACACTGATAGTCGTAAAAACAGCTGCACCCGTAAGGCTCGGACCAATCCAGCGCAAACGGTATGGGTATGTTGCCCACCATGAGCTACTGCAGTGATTACTTTTTTACGGTCTGCGCACACTCTGGAGCCTGAACGACACCGTAACGTTGAGCCCATCTTTTACTATAAGAGATGCATGAAATGTATTCGCAGTTGCGAATATGGACTACCACTACCTGTGTAATGGAATGAGGACCATAAAAAATTGTATCTGAACGGGGCTCATACCCGCATTTCCCGCTTATAGCGAGCGGCGCCTTATCATTAGGTCTCAGGGTCAGTTTCTAACATCCATATGTGTTGAAACATGTGGCTACAGCCTGCACTGTTACATTCATTATGAATATCCCCGTACGGGGGAGACATTTCTATTGAAAGCCACGTGCTCGCTATTGGCGAATAAATACGATTTTTCAGTGACTGCATTATTCAGAACTGCAATGCAATGTTCCTTCAGACATGCACCTCAGAAGGTACGTTGCATCGTACTTCTGAATAACACAGGCACTGCAATATCGTATCGTAATGTAAGAGAGCCCTAAACGGAAGTGTCACCCAGTGCGACAGCTGGTAGCGTCACTAGAGAGGCCTAGAGCGGCTTCACCTAAACATGCGCTATGCCCAGGCGACACATTCGACTAGCTCGAAAGGTGCCAATTCATGGGGCTTTGGAAGGCTGCATGATCCTGTCATCGTGCTGCGTATTGCACGAGTCGTTCGGACACCACCATTGATGTTGTTCGTGTCAGTGGGTACAGGAAGGCATGTATGCATGATATCCAGGATCTGGACGTCCGACACTCACCACAAGGAAGAGAATGGACTGATGGCGCACCACCTGCGAACAGAGCCAACCTCAACGACAAAGGCCAAAGCAGCATCCAGTAAGTGACAGTCCCACCGACATGTGGCTGCGCGACGCACAACTCCCCAAACGCCCACCTTTACGACACGTGCCACTCACACCCCTGCAGCGTTGGCCCGTCTGCCCTGGTGTAGACAACGTCAGTCATTGGGCCTTCTGCCTGTCAGAGATCATCTTTAATGCTGAATCCTGCTTCTGCGTTGGAGGTGGAGACCACAGTTTGCGTCTGGAGGTGCAGTGGAGAGCCCCATGAGCAGCTGTTTGTGGCCTCCCATCACACATTCCTTCAGCCTGGTGCGATGTGGGGCGTGATATCCCGTGGCGCCCATGGATCGTTAGTGTTTCTAAACGGCACCGTGACGACTGCTCGGTCCGTGGAGGAGGTACTGCAACCAGTGACTGTGCCTTTCGTGAGCGCCGACACCCAAGCCCTATTTCAACAGGACAACGCCAGTCCTCATACCACTGCCATCCCCCGACCGTGTCCTGCAGTTCTGGATACACTGCCGTGGTCAGCCGCATCGCCTAATCTCTTCCTGATCGAGAATATGTAGAGTGTCTGTTGAGGATGTCATCAAGACTCCACCTCCACCCACCACTCTTTGGAAGATGTGTGCTCAGGTGGAAGCAGCATGGGATGGAGTATCACTGGACTGACCTGTAAAATTACACTACAGGCCATTAAAATTGCTACACAACGAAGATGACGTGCTACAGACGCGAAATTTAACCGACAGGAAGAAGATGCTGTGATATGCAAATGATTAGCTTTTCAAAGCATTCACACAAGGTTGGCGCCGGTGGCGACACCTACAACGTACTGACATGAGGAAAGTTTCCAACCGATTTCTCATACAAAAAAAAGCAGTTGACCGGCGTTGCCTGGTGAAACGTTGTTGTGATGCCTCGTGTAAGGAGGAGAAATGCGTACCATCACGTTTCCGACTTTGATAAAGGTGGGATTGTAGCCTATCGCGATTGCGGTTTATCGTATCGCGAAACTGCTGCTCGCGTTGGTAAAGATCCTATGACTGTTAGCAGAACATGGAATCGGTGGGTTCACGAGGGTAATACGGAACGCCGTGCTGGATCCCAACGGTCTCGTATCACTAGCAGTCGAGATGTCAGGCGTCTTATCCCCATTGCTTTAACGGATCGTGCAGCCACGTCTCGATCCCTGAGTCAACAGATGTGGACGTTTGCAAGACAACAACCATCTGGACTAACAGTTCGACGACGTTTGCAGCAGCATGGACTATCAGCTGGGAGACCATGGCTGTGGTTACCCTTGACGCTGCATCACAGACAGGAGCGCTTGCGATGGTGAATCTGGGTGCACGAATGGCAAAACGTTATTTTTTCGGATGAATCCAGGTTCTGTTTACAGCATCATGGTGGTCGCATTCGTGTTTGGCGACATCGCGGTGAACGCCCATTAGAAGCGTGTATTCGTCATCGCCATACTGGCGTATCACCCAATGTGATGGCATGGGGTACCATTGGTTACACGTCTTGGTCACATCTAGTTCGCATTGACAGCACTTTGAACAGTGGACGTTTCATTTCAGATGTGTTACGACCCGTGGCTCTGCCCTTCATTCGATCCCTGCGAAACCCTACATTTCAGCAGGAAATTGCACGACCGCATGGATACAGAAAATGTTCGACTGCTGCCCTGGCCAGCACATTCTTCACATCTCTCACCAAATAATGTCTGGTCAAAGGTGCCCGAGAAACTGGCTCGTCACAATACGCCAGTCACTACTCTTGAAGAACTGTGGTATCGTGTTGGAGCTGCATGGGCAGCTATACCTGTACACGCCATCCAAGCTCTGTTTACGCCAGTCACTACTCTTGATGAAGTGTGGTATCGTGTTGGAGCTGCATGGGCAGCTGTACCTGTAAACGCCATCCAAGCTCCGTTTGACTCAGTGCCCAGGCGTATCAAGGCCGTTATTACGGCCAAAAGTGGTTGTTCTGGGTACTGATTTCTCAGGATCTATGCACCCAAATTGCGTGAAAATGTAGTCACGTGTCAGTTCTAGTATAATATATTTGTCCAATGAATACCCGTTTATGATCGGCATTTCTTCTTGGTGTAGCAATTTTAATGGCCAGTAGTGTACATTCAGTGACTTCTGGACGCTTGTTTTCGCAAACATGTTGGTTCAGCAACATAATAACACGGAAATTTTGTAAGCAGGTAGTGCAATTACTGTTGATCACTCGAAGTTTCAAGATTAATCATTTCATGTGTGTGGAATCATTTATCTACCTGCAAACAGTGATCGTAATAAGCCTTGTTCTTCTTCGTACACTTATAGTTGTGACGATCAGTATGTAGAGATGTAAATGTATGCGGTGCGAATATAGTCTGATACATAGATCACTCTTTGTTCTTGCAGATGCTAACAGGAATTGCTTCTACGCGACTCCAGTCGGCTACAACATATCAGCTCCGCTGCTGCTTGTTTTCAGTATGAGGTGTGACAAGCGACAATGTGCGTCACGTATTTTCTATGCGCAGCGCAGCGGCCGGTAATATTTGTGGTACTGCAGCCGCCAACGTGCGTTACTGCGCTCGGGTACGCAAAAACAAAAAAAAAAAAAAAAAAAAAAAAAAAAAAAAAAAATGCGAAGCTCGGTGACAAAGAACGCCACAAATAATTTACCACGCATTACTGTTTTATATTACAGCCGAGAGAGAGCGCTTGTGCGTCTGGTGTATTGTGTGTGGGTGCCTGTGTGTGTGTTTGTGTGTGTGTGCGTGATAGAGAGTGAGTATGCGGGATCCATTAAGTCAGGCATACGCTGCCGCGAGTCCATATATTTCCCTTTCCCTGAAGCTTGTCGCGTAGCGCTCGAAAATTCGCACGAGCGAAAAGTCGGAGCACTCTGTGCATTTGAGGAAGGAGAAAAACGACACCGCTGAAAAGTCGACGCCCTGGATAAAGAGAACATAAGTAATGAGGAAAAAGTAACAAGAGTAGTGCATATTATACATCAGGAACATCTAGAGAGGTTGTTGTTGTTGTTGTGGTCTTCAGTCCTGAGACTGGTTTGATGCAGCTCTCCATGCTACTCTATCCTGCGCAAGCTTCTTCATCTCCCAGTACCTACTGCAACCTACATCCTTCTGAATCTGCTTACTGTATTCATCTCTTGGTCTCCCCCTACGATTTTTACCCTCCACGCTGCCCTCCAATACTAAATTGGTGATCCCTTGATGCCTCAGAACATGTCCTACCAACTGATCCCTTCTTCTGGTCAAGTTGTGCCACAAACTCCTCTTCTCCCCAATCCTACTCAGTACCTCCTCATTAGTTATGTGATCTACCCATCTAATCTTCAGCATTCTTCTGTAGCACCACATTTCGAAAGCTTCTATTCTATTCTTGTCCGAACTATTTACCGTCCATGTTTCACTTCCATACATGGCTACACTCCATACAAATACTTTCAGAAATGACTTCCTGACACTTAAATCTATACTCGATGTTAACAAATTTCTCTTCTTCTAGAGAGATAATCTGCTTCAATACACGCACATCTGTATTAGCCATTTGATAGTAAAGAAAACTCGAATCTGTATGTTATACAGTCCTGGGTCTGCTTGGTGAACTTTGCAAGACTAGTCATCCAGGTCTACATCTACATCTACATTTAAATCTACATCCATACTCCGCAAGCCACTTGACCGTGTGTGGCGGAGGGTACTTTGAGTATCTCTATCGGTTCTCCCTTCTATTCCAGTCTCGTATTGTTCGGAGGAAAAAAGATTGTCAGTATGCCTCTGTGTGGGCTCTAATCTCTCTGATTTTATCCTCATGGTCTCTTCGCGAGATATACGTAAGAGGGAGCAATATACTGCTTGACTCCTCGGTGAAGGTAGGTACGCGAAACTTCAACAAAAGCCCGTACCGAGCTACTGAGCGTCTCTCTTGCAGAGTGTTCCACTGGAGTTTATCTATCATCTCCGTAACGCTTTCGCGATTACTAAATGATCCTGTAACGAAGCGCGCTGCTCTCCGTTGGATCTTCTGTATCTCTTCTACCAACCATATCTGGCACGCGTCCCACATCGGTGAGCAGTATTCAAGCAGTGGGCGAACAAGTCTACTGAAACCTACTTCCTTTGTTTTTGGATAGCATTTCCTTAGGATTCTTCCAATGAATCTCAGTGTGGCATCTGCTTTACCGAAGATTAACTTTATATGGTCATTCCATTTTGAATCACTCCTAATACCTCCTCACAGTTAATTTATGTAATTAACTGCTTCCAGCTGCTGACCTGCTATACTCTAAGTAAATGATAAAGGATCATTCTTTCTATGTATTCGCGGCATATTACACTTGTCTACATTGAGTTTCAATTGCCATTCCCTGCACCGTACAATTTTCCATTGTTAAAACCTCTCGATATACCACAACATCATCCTAAAAAAAGTCTCAGTGAACTTCCGATTTTATCCACAAGGTCATTTATATGTACTGTGAATAGCAGCGGTCCTACGACACTCCCCTGCGTCACACCTGAAATCACTCTTACTTCGGAAGACTTCTCTCCATTGAGAATGACATGCTGCGTTCTGTTATCTAGGAACTCTTCAATCCAATCACACAATTGGTCTGATAGTCCATATGCTCTTACTTTGTTCATGAAACGACTGTGGGGAACTGTATCAAATGCCTTTCGGAAGTCAAGAAACACGGCATCTACCTGGGAACCCGTTTCTATGGCCCTCTGAGTCTCGTGGACGAATAGCGGGACGTCGGTTTCACACAATCGTCCTTTTCGAAACCTATGCTGATTCCTACAGAGTTGATTTCTAGCCTCCAGAAAAGTCATTATAGTCGAACATAATACGTGTTCCAAAATTCTACAACTGATCGACGTTAGAGATATAGGTCTATAGTTATGCACATCTGTTCGACGTCCCTTCTTGAAAACGGGGATGACCTGTGCCCTTTTCCAATCTTTTGGAACGCTACGCTCCTCTGCAGACCTACGGTACACCGCTGCAAGAAGGGAGGCATGTTCCTTCGCGTACTCTGTGTAAAATCGAACTCGAACTGGTATCCCATCAGGTCCAACGGCCTTTCCTCTTTTGAGTGATTTTAATTGGTTTTCTTTCCCCCTGTCATCTATTTCAAAAAAAAAAAATGGTTCAAATGGTTCTGAGCACTATGGGACTTAATTTCGGAAGTCATCAGTGCACTAGGATTTAGAAATGCCTAACTGACCTAAGGACATCACACACATCCATGCCCGAGGGAGGATTCGAACCTGCGACCGTAGCGGTCGCGCGGTTCCAGACTGTAGCGCCTAGAACCGCTCGGCCACTCCGGCCGGCTGTCCTCTATTTCGAAATCTACCATTTTGTCATCTGTGCTACAATCTAGAGAAGGAACTACAGTGCAATCCTCGTAGTTTTCGAAATGCTCAGTACACAGAGAAGGCATTATGTTTTCATTCCTCACTAGAGACTTCGTCATCATGGGGATGCTGAATTCCAGTGTTCCTACCTTTCTCGCATTGTTTATGATTTGCATTTGCGTATTATCGCATTACGTAAAATGAGTTCCTTCAATCTCCAGTACATAGTTCTCTACGAGATGTGTCAATGACTACGGCTTATTTTTGGCATCATAGGAAGTACTTTTACATGAAATTGTGCCGGGTGGATATAATCAGTTAGTCACGGAGATCCAGCGTGGGCTATAATTATCGAATGGCATTGAAACTTGATAGATATGCTAATGCGTCAATGCGGAAACGATTTACGCTGAAAAAGTAATTAATCCACTTTCTGGCCACCAGGAGTAAATATCACTTTGTGCCCTGTTTGAATGACGGTGTGACATCCAGGCTGTCATTTGACAAACGAAAACGTGAGTGAATAGTATAGCTATAGAGAAGAGAGACCTTGCACTGTTAGTGAAACTATTTTATGTGAACGGCAGCAGTTATAGTGGTGCACTGAGAGAGTACCATCGACTGTAAGATATGAGGAGAGGCCCGATCTCATTAAACTGTTTCCACATCTACATCTACATCTACATCTATGTGATTACTCTGCTATTCACAATAAAGTGCCTGGCAGAGGGTTCAATGAACCACCTTCATGCTGTCTTTGTTCCGTTCCACTCTCGAACGCCACGCGGGAAAAACGAAATAGTCACGAAGATAATGCGGCGTGTCTCACAACTCTTCATGCAGTTCATGTCGAGCACGCTCAACTGGACTAGCTTCCAAGCCACTATCACACCACTTTTTACACTACTACATGGATAATACACCACACCAGCCCCGAAACGCAGACTTAAACACAATCACACAGCTCCTGTTTTGGAATGCCAACGGGATCGCAAGCAAAAAAGCCGAAATGGCCGCGTTCATGGAGCGAAAGGGTATCCGAATCGCTCTTTTGAACGAAACACTGCTTTCGCCTCGCAAACAACTAAACATCCCAGGGTATTGTGTCTACCGTACCGACCGAGCGGATGGCAGGAGGGGAGGCGGCACGGCGATCGTCATACACAGAGACATAGAACACACGAACATCGAGCTCCCAGCGCTTGAAAGACTAGAGGCCACGGCCGTCAGGGTCAAGTTCAACGGAGCCAACACCACACTGGTATCGATATACAATCCTCCTAAAATCATAGTAACACGCGATATCAGCACAGTACTCAATATAGCACCGCGGGTAATTGCCGCTGGAGACCTCAACGAAAAACACCCTGATTGGAACTCACGAATTCGAACCTCCAACGGCAAGAAACTGTACGAACACGCACTAGGCCGAAACTACATTATACTTGGACCGGACGTTCCCACGTTCGTGCCTATACAGGCTCGACATAGGCCAGACGTGTTAGACATAGCCCTCATAAAGGGCATCACATGCACACTCAACCTTACGGTTGAAAACGATCTGGAGTCAGACCACATGCCGGTAATACTGCACATGGAAGAGACACTGCAGGACATCGAACCACGCAGGATGCTTAACTACAAGCGTGCGAATTGGACACTGTTCAAGGAAACGCTTGATAGTCGCATTCCTGACACCCACGAAATTAACAACACACAGCAAATCGATGAGGCTGTGGAGGCTCTCACAACTGCCGTCCAAGACGCAATGACTGACGCCATTCCATTTACAACACCAAGACAACACTCGACGGCCATGCCCCAGGAAATCCTGGGCCTTATCTCAATGAGGAACCGCCTCAGGAGATACTGGCAGCGTACCAGGCGCCCGTTCTATAAACTGCACGTCAACAGACTCCAGGGCATAATACGGAATAAAATACAAACATTCAGAAACGAGCAATGGGGACAGAAACTCGCTGGGCTGGATACCACACGTCCTGGCGTGTGGCAGCTGGCCAGACATTTCACCAGGAGAAACATTACATTCCCACGTTACAAGGACCAGACGGCCCAGCCTACTCCGCGAGGGAGAAGGCAGAGCTTATGGCCACAACACTTGCAGCATCTTTCATGCCGAATCTGGTTCCTTCAGACCCAGCATTCACACTTGAAACGGGAGGTTACACGACTTTTAGCCCAGCCCTCGCGCAACGAAATAAGACGTACTAGCACAAATGAAATCACATGGGCTATCAAGCACACCAACGCTAGAAAAGCCCCTGGGCCTGATGGCATTCAAAACCGTGTCCTCCAGGAGTTCACGGATAAAGCCGTAGAATACCTCACACACTTAACGAATGCCATCCTGACACACCAACACTTCCCTGACTTTTGGAAGGCGGCCAAGGTCCTGATGTTCAGGAAGCCAGGGAAAGACCACTCCCTCCCACAAAATTACCGGCCCATCAGTCTGCTGTGCTCGCACAGCAAGATTGTTGAGAAGGTAATACTAAAACGTATCACTAGGCATTGCATCGCCAACGACACCCTAAGACCGGAGCAATTCGGCTTTAGGAATCACCACTCGTCAACACAACAACTCCTCCGCGTAGTCGAACATATAACACACGGCTACAACATGAACAAAGCCACAGGGGCCGTGTTCCTAGACATCGAAAAGGCTTTCGATCGTCTCTGGCACAACGGACTCATACGCAAACTAAGCGAAGCTGGTTTCCCGGACGGACTCGTACGTCTCATACACTCATATCTCACGAACAGATGTTTCAACACTAACGTGCAGGATAAACAATAAACACAACACGGTATCCAAGCTGGAGTACCCCAAGGAAGTTTCCTAGGGCCCATCTTGTTTAACCTGTACATTAATGACTTCCAAGCGACACAAAACACGACGTTAGCCGTCTACGCGGATGGCACAGCCATCCTCGCGCAAGACTGGAAACCGTCGAACATCAATTCACGAATACAGACGGCACTCAGAACAGCTGAGCCTTGGCTGGAGCGATGGCGTATTAAAGTAAACGTCGACAAGTGCGAAGCAGTTCTGTTCACACGCAGACCGAAACTACCTCGCAAACACCAACACTGTAGACCAATAACACGCCCAATACGTTTCCGAGAGAAAGTCAGGTACCTTGGTGTCTGGCTGGACCGGAAACTTACATGGGGGGGACCACATCGAATACGTTGCCAACCGAGCGCACGCGAGGCTCAAACAGCTCTACCCAATGCTCAACAGGGAAAGCGCACTAAATAGGAGGGTGTCGAGGTCCATATACATGACACTGATTAGACCTCTCTGATGACGTACGCAGCTCCCGTCTGGGGATATGCAGCTCCTACACGACTGCGCCGCCTGCAGATCATACAGAACAAGGTGCTACGCATCATTAGCAACGCTCCACGCTACACACGCACCGTGGATCTTCACCATGAATACCGCCTTGATACCCTCAAGGAAGTATTCAAAAAACACGCCACACGACTATACAGGAACTCGAGACACTCGAACAATCCTTTCATCCTCACTCTGGGAAACTACGATCACAACCATAGGTGGAAGCACAAGCGGCCAAAGACACTGCTAGCTAGGGCATAGCCACCTATGGTAAACTAACATACGCAAACAGCGACAAACGTCGGTAAGCCCCTGCATATCAGCAACACTGACTGGCAACTACCAGCTGCTATTAGAGCCGACCAACAAGCCACAGCAGGGACACCGACAAGCTCGCCCAGAGACGCACGAACAATCTGCCAACATTCCCTCACACTGTGCTTACGGTATATGACCTATCGGACACAAGATCGATAACAAATCTAGACAACCGCTACTGCTCTTACCACCCGACCTAACTATCGCAGAGGTTTTTTTCCCTTGGCTCTTGCCTTGGCACTTTTTTTCCTCTGCCCTTAAAACCACTACCCTTCGTCAGATTTCGACCAATCTATCTCCAGATGAGCGCGTATTAATGGTTAATCTTAACCAGACGTACGCAAACATCGCAGTACCCACATCCTGCGACACCTTACTTTAGTGAATACTAACCCTTATGCAGAGATGGCAGTAGACCTTTCGTGTTGGCCATCATGCCGGTGTGGGCGTGGAGGGGCTCCACCTCTATATTAAAAAGGGAAAAACGAGCAGTTAAATTTTTTCGTGCGAGCCCTGATTTCTCTTATTTTATCGTGATGATCATTTCTCCCTATGTAGGTGGGTGCCAACAGAATGTCTTCGCAGTCGGAGGAGAAAACTGGTGATTGAAATTTCATGAGAAGATCCCGTCGCAACGAGAAACGCCTTTGTTTTAATGATTGCCACTCCAATTCACGTATCATGTCTGTGACACTATCTCCCCTATTTCGTGATAACACAAAACGAGCTGCCATTCTTTGTACTTTTTCGATAGTAAAATTCGAAAGTACGGGTACCTTTATGTGATACCTGGAAGAGGAAGGCTTCCTGACACTGGTGTTGGTGTTGATGCAGGCCTAACTGACAATGCCGCACGTGCCCCACATCAGTGCTAGTGTTCGTGCAGTGTTACGAGAGTCTTCGATCTCATTATCATCGCTACGGAAAGTTTTCCCGTCTGTTTTATATTGGTACCGTACGATATCCAGACGGTTCAGCAACTGAAACCTCACGGCCCGCAGTAACGTTCTGAATTGACTCTCCAGTTTCTGGCACGGATAGAAGTTGATGACATGTCGCCGTGCAATATTCTGTGGAGAAAGGAAGCACATTTTACACTACATGATGCATAAAATAAACAGAACTGCCGAAACTGGGGTACTGTTAAACCACACATCTGCACGTTATGGAGACCTCCTTGTACAGCAATTGATTCCTGCTTTGGAAGAGTGCAACTATGTGGAAACCACTGTTTTCATTCAAGATAGGGCATACAACATGTCGCTCACTCAGTGAAAGATCAGCTTAATACAAGTTTCCAGGAACTTGTTATCTTTAGATAGTTTCCAGGAATCCATGTTTCTTTAGGCTCCGGGAGTATCTAAAAGAAGGCGCTTACTAGGGACACGTTTGGTCTTCACCTGATCTGAAGACCGGTATACAGGAACACGTTAATCACATTCCACAGGGACGTCTGCGAGAACTGTTGATCACGTAGGTTAACGGGTCCAACACCTCTCGCCGGCCCGCGTGGCCGAGCGGTTCTAGGCGCTTCAGTCTGGAACCGCGAGACCGCTACGGTCGCAGGTTCGAATCCTGCCTCGGCCGTGGATGTGTGTGATGTCCTTAGGTTAGTTAGTTTTAAGTAGTTCTAAGTTCTAGGGGACTGATGACTTCAGATGTTAAGTCCCATAGTGCTCAGAGCCATTTGAGCAACACCTCTCAATATCTTTTCGACGTGTCCGGTGTTCGTCCTGAACAAACTGTGTAAGCAGCAGTTAACTAAGAAAACCAACATTTCGCCGTCTCACATGTTTCACCTTCCCTGCCCACGTCCCGTTCCTAATCCATTACACATGGGACCATTTCTCTAAATCTTCGTCGCATTCACAGTGCCAGATACGCACTTGGTGACCAAATATGGAACTAATTTTTTCCCAGCGTAAATCGGTTCTGCATAACTCATTAGCATATCTATCAACTTTCGCTGCCATACGACAATTACAGCCCACACTGGACCTCTTCCAGTAGCAGCACCCGTTATAAAGGGTGGCGCAAGCCGCTCATGATTGGCTTCGGAAATAAAAGGTGAGTTAAAGAGTGCGAATAATAATCAGGCTGAGAGAATACCAACGTAAGATTCGCTGTGACATTGAAGTCCTCAGTGGCAGCAAAAAAATAGCTGCGGGACAAACAGAAATAAATGAACGATCTACTGAACACAGAACTAGAACTGAGATACATCTGAATAAAGACGAAAGTAATGGGGAGAAGCAGAAACGACAAGATAAACATCAAAAGTAGGGAGCACGAAACTGACGAAGTGAAGGAATTCTGTTACCATAGAAGCAAAATAACGTATAACAGGCGAATCAAGGAGGATATAGAAATCTGACTGTCATTCCTGGACGAAGGCTGAAAGAAGTCTACTTGTACTTAAAAAAAAAAAAATGAGAAAGAAATTTCGGAGACCGTGGGTGTGGAACACAGTGTTGTGTAGAAATGGGAAAACTGGAAAAGAAGAGACTCGAAGAGTTTTAGACGTGGTGCTATAGCAAGATGCTGAAAAATTGGGTAGATTGATAAGATAAGAAATAAGCATCTCCTCTGCTGGATCACTGAGGACAGAAATATGTAGAAAACACTTGCAAGGAGAAGGGAGAGGATGATCAGACATGTGTTAGGGTTCGCATCGTTCGCTAATTTCACTTCTGTAGTTCATGTTGGCTGCTCGTGCTCGACACAAATATTTTCTGGAATACTTTGGCTGGAAGGACGATACAGGACTGAAATATGGGGATAAAAAATATTGACATGATGTGGTTAACAAAACTTTAAACGACAGAAAAAGAATCGTGTATTCTCTTCAGAAACGAAAAAAAAAATTGTAATGTTCTTTCCTAACACAACGGGAAGCAGGAGTAATACTTAGGCGGTGATGTTGGCTGGGATCGCCAAGTTGACCGCCACCTACAAGTCGCTGGCAGTGGGCCAGGCGCAGCCGACGGCAGGTGGGGCTCTCGACCACCTCGCCGCACCTGTATCCACTGCTGCCGTAAAAACGTCACAGACGGCGACGATCCTAGCTGTTAGCTAACACTTGCCAAGCTCTCCTACTTCTGAAAAGGAGTATTTTACTTCAATTTCGCCTGGCATCTCATTCTTCGTGATACTTGGTGGTACTTACTGGAATTAAGGAAAACGTGGAAGGGAGGACCCACCAATATAACTTTCTTCTCACACAACCTGTTTATTTAACAATATATAAACTGTGTTTTACAGATTATTGAAGCATTCAACCATAAAATTTTCTATAACAAAATGAACAAGTTTGCAAAATTCTTTTGACCTTAAACCTTAAGTTGAAAAAGCTTTTAATTTTTGCAAAAGAAATCTGAAGTGCTGTACTGCAAAACAGCAAACAATATGACAATGATTACAAGACGGCCGGACCGGCAACACGCCGTTTATCGGGTGAAACACCGGTGTTTACTATCACGCTGGACACAGTCTGTCTTATTAAATCCCCTTCTGCTACACCTGGAAACTATATGAACACCACTGATGACAAGAGTGATTCTTACTCAAAACAGACGGCTTAACTTTTAATTTGACATCTGTATGTCGAAACGTTCGGGGTTAAGATGCGCACATGTGCTTAAAGGTGATACAGATTAGCAAACAATATGACAATGACAAGACTTACTTCTAGCAACCAACCTCTTAATTTCAATCGGCGACCAAGGTGCGACTGGATCCCAACCAGTCCCTGCTGACAATTTTATTTTCACTAAAGCACTGGTGACAATTGCCTGTTAATATGTTCAAAGTTAAACTGATTGTCACTTATTAAGACCGCTCTGAAGGAACGTATTAACATTACTTGTGAACACTTATTACAAGAGAATTCACTCGGCAGAATCACAAGATCCAGCTAAAATACATCAATAATTACCCGGTCTTTGAAACACACAGAAACGAACAGCTTAGTGCAACAGGTTGTTCAGATTATGACTAATGACTGAGAAATTGAATTACAATCAAAGAATTGAACCGGTTAACAGCTAAATCTAACAACAAGGTCCCTCTTTTGTTTAAAGGCAACATGTGCCTCAGTACCATTGTTCCGGCTGAAGTTACAACCCAGAGATAATTAATTAGAACATTAATGATCTGGTACAGACCAGAAAGGAAGGGCAATATAAGACTGGGACAAATTTTTAAACGGCAACATGGGTCTTAGTACAATACTACGACCAAAGAGCCGATCAAGTAAAACTCTGAGGGTCGGGTGCAAACCAGAAAATAATGAGGGCAGGTAGACAATGAAACAAATCAACACGATGATTACAGAATGTTATCCCCCTTCATCAGCAAGCAGTTCCGTGGATCCACAGTGCGTCGCAGCGGTTACCGAGTGGTGCAGATGAACGCCAGGTAGAAAGGGGCAGCCAGGCCACGAGTGGTCGTCCGACACGAATGTTGCCAACCAACAGACGGGATGCCGGCCTGCCGCTTGTAGTCGAAGATGACCCCGGTGAAGTACACCGGTATCTCCGCTCTGGGCAGGCCCTCCTTGCGCAGTTCGGGGTTTCGGCCGCTCGGACTTCGTGACCACCTCTTGTTGCCACGCATACGCCTATCTCCAAACTTCGTGCTTCCCTCTCGGGGCAGCAAACCATGTATATACAGGGTGAGTCACCTAACGTTACCGCTGGATATATTTCGTAAACCACATCAAATACTGAAGAACCGATTCCACAGACCGAAGGTGAGGACAGGGGCTAGTGTAATTGTTTAAAACAAACCATAAAAAATGCACGGAAGTATGTTTTTTATCATGAACCTACGTTTTTTTAAATGGAACCTCGTTAGTTTTGTTAGCACATCTGAACATACAAACAAATACGTAATCAATGCCGTTTGTTGCATTGTAAAATGTTAATTACATCCGGAGATATTGTAACCTAAAGTTGACGCTTGAAACCTCCGACGTTCAGTTAAGTGTTGTAACAAACACGGGCCACGGTCGGCGAGCAGCATCTGCAGGGACATGTTTACGATGACGACCGTGTTTACGAGTGTGGCTGCAGTGCACTGTTGTGGTTTGGTCTAGCTGTCGCAGTGTCCGCATGTAGCGCTTGCTGCTGTTGTTACTGTGCATTCGTCTCCGCACGCAGACCAACTGTAGTACACCGTGTTACCAGACGTCTGTGATAGTGTAGTGTTGTAGGAACTGTGACCATGGTGTATTCGAACTCTGAAAAGGCGGAGATGATACTCATCTATGGTGAGTGTCGACGAAATGCAGCTGAAGCCTGGAGGGTGTATGCAGAACGGTACCCGGACACAGAGCATCCAACGTGCCGCACATTGCAAAACATCTACCGCCAACTGTATGCAACAGGTATGGTCGTAGCACGCAAACGGGTCCGTAACAGGCCCGTCACAGGAGAAGCGGGTGCAGTTGGTGTGTTAGCTGCTGTTGCCATGAACCCACACATGAGTACACGGGACATTGTGAGAGCCGGTGGACTGAGTCAAAGTAGTGTCATGCGCATACTGCATCGTCAACGCTTTCACCCGTTTCATGTGTCGCTACATCAGCAATTACATGGTGATGACTTTAATCATCGAGTGCAATTCTGTCAATGGGCATTAACAGAGAATGCGTTGCAGTTCTACCTGTTTACCGATGAAGCGGGTTTGACAAACCACGGGCAGTGTATCTACGGAACATGCATTACTGGTCCGTGGACAATCCTCGCTGGCTTAGACAGGTAGAGTGACAGCGACCGTGGACTGTAAATGTATGGTGCGGAATCATTGACGACCACCTCATTGGTCCTCACTTCATTGCAGGGGCCCAAACAGCTGCAACATACATCGCGTTTCTACAGAATGATCTGCCAACGTTGCTCGAAAACGTCCCACTGGAAACGCGTCGACGTATGTGGTATCAGCATGATGGTGCACCTGCACATTCCGCAATTAACACTAGGCTGACCCTTGACAGGATATTGGACGGGCGTTTCATAGGACGTGGAGGACGCATAAATTGGCCAGCCCGTTCACCTGATCTTACACCTCTGGACTTCTTTCTGTGGGGTACGTTAAAGGAGAATGTGTACCGTGATGTGCCTACAACCCCAGAGGATATGAAACAACATATTGTGGCAGCCGGCGGCGACATTACACCAGATGTACTGCGGCGTGTACGACATTCATTACGCCAGAGATTGCAATTGTGTGCAGCAAATGATGGCTACCACATTGAACATCTATTGGCCTGACTTGTCGGGACACACTCTATTCCACTCCGTAATTGAAAACGGAAACCACGTGTGTACGTGTACCTCACCCCTCATGGTAATGTACATGTGCGTCAGTGAAAAAGACTAATAAAAAGGTGTTAGCATGTGGACGTAATGTGCTGTTCCAGTCTCTTCTATACCTAAGGTCCATCACCGTTCCCTTTGGATCCCTACGTAATTCGGTGCTCTCCGATACACACGATCGAACAGCGGAGGAGTGGTACTCAAACGTCAACTTTAGGTTACAATATCTCCGGATGTAATTAACATTTTACAATGCAACAAACGGCACTGATTACGTATTTGTTTATATGTTCAGATGTGCTAACAAAACTAACGGGGTTCCATTTAAAAGAACGTAGGTTTGTGTTAAAAAACATACTTCCGTGCATTTTTGTATGGTTTGTATTAACCAATTACACTAGCCACTCTCCTCACGTTCGGTCTGTGGAATCGATTCGTCAGTATTTGATGTGGTTTACGAAATATATCCAGCGGTAATGTTAGGTGACTCACCCTGTATATTGGCAAGCAAAGTCCTTCTAAGGACACAACCTAAAGATACCAACTCTTCCTCGTAGATATTGGCAATGTGGCTGCAGGAGGGATACTCGATACTACACCTGCGCCAGTGGCGCCAGGCAGAACAGTCTACTAATTCAGTGGCGCAACGGCTCACTTCTTATAAACTGGATGGTATCCTCCTCTCTCTTCATTACTAGGTCGCCTGTTTACTCTAAAAGCACAAGATTAAAATTAAAACCTTTATTAATCATTATCATGCAGATGAGGCACTATGGAAACATTACAAATACGTACATTTCGACGTGGTACCTGTGGTGTGTAATGTACGCACTTAATCGCTTCGGAAGTTAATGGATACCTTGTGAGAAGAATTGTTTCGCTTGTGAGTATAGCCCCTCTAAAATGCTGTCCTCCCGCTCCTTCCTTGAGCCGTCCGTACACATGAAATTCCGGGGCGAAATCTGGCGAGTACGGGCACAGTCAAATTTTAAGTCCTGTATTTTTCCTATGGCTGATACGGCCGTATGGTAATAAGCATCGACGTGTTCCAACAAAACACCTACCATCGGAAGTCCTCGCTTAGCCCACGCTGAAGGACGATGATCATTTCGTAGAATGTTTGAGCGTGAATTACTGCTCACGATTAATTCCTTTCCATGTAATGCTCCCAGAAAGAGAGTAAAAATGACTCTACCTGCTGTTTGCTTACTATGATATACAGGGTTATTACAAATGATTGAAGCGATTTCACAGCTCTACAATAACTTTATTATTTGAGATATTTTCAGAATGCTTTGCACACACATACAAAAACTCAAACAGTTTTTTTAGGCATTCACAAATGTTCGATATGTGCCTCTTTAGTGATTCGGCAGACATCAAGCCGATAATCAAGTTCCTCCCACACTCGGCGCAGCATGGCCCCATCAATGAGTTCGAAAGCATCGTTGATACGAGCTCGCAGTTCTGGCACGTTTCTTGGTAGAGGAGGTTTAAACACTGAATCTTTCACATAACCCCACAGAAAGAAATCGCATGGGGTTAAGTCGGGAGAGCGTGGAGGCCATGACATGAATTGCTGATCATGATCTCCACCACGACCGATCCATCGGTTTTCCAATCTCCTGTTTAAGAAATGCCGAACATCATGATGGAAGTGCGGTGGAGCACCATCCTGTTCAAAGATGAAGTCGGCGCTGTCGGTCTCCAGTTGTGGCATGAGCCAATTTTCCAGCATGTCCAGATACACGTGTCCTGTGACGTTTTTTTCGCAGAAGAAAAAGGGGCCGTAAACTTTAAACCGTGAGATTGCACAAAACACGTTAACTTTTGGTGAATTGCGGATTTGCTGCACGAATGCGTGAAGATTCTCTACCGCCCAGATTCGCACATTGCGTCTGTTCACTTCACCAATAAGAAAAAATGTTGCTTCATCACTGAAAATAAGTTTCGCACTGAACGCATCCTCTTCCATGAGCTGTTGCAACCGCGCCGAAAATTCAAAGCGTTTGACTTTGTCATCGGGTGTCAGGGCTTGTAGCAATTGTAAACGGTAAGGCTTCTGCTTTAGCCTTTTCCGTAAGATTTTCCAAACCGTCGCCTGTGGTACGTTTAGCTCCCTGCTTGCTTTATTCGTCGACTTCCGCGGGCTACGCGTGAAACTTGCCCGCACGCGTTCAACCGTTTCTTAGCTCGCTGCAGGCCGACCCGTTGATTTTCCCTTACAGAGGCATCCAGAAGCTTTAAACTGCGCGTACCATCGCCGAATGGAGTTAGCAGTTGGTGGATCTTTGTTGAACTTCGTCCTGAAGTGTCGTTGCACTGTTATGACTGACTGATGTGAGTGCATTTCAAGCACGACATACGCTTTCTCGGCTCCTGTCGCCATTTTGTCTCACTGCGCTCTCGAGCGCTCTGGAGGCAGAAACCTAAAGTGCGGCTTCAGCCGAACAAAACTTTATGAGTTTGACAGTGAGGTATGACACCATTCCTCGCACGTGCTTTTCGTTACAGGTTCGTAACAGTCACACATCTTTCGTCGCCTCTAATATTTCCGTCCGGAATTCAAGTACTCTCGACCTGAAAACGACACGATAACTCTTCACAGCTGTAGACACGATAATCTCTCAATTCAGCAGTTATCGGCTGGTCCCGGCGGAGGTTCGAGTCCGCACTCAGGCATGGGTGTGTGTGTTTGTCCTTAGAATAATTTAGGTTAAGTAGCGTTGTAACACCATAGGTCTAATACTCTACTGGTTTATTTTGCCTTTTGCTTTATTTAATGTTACATCGTTGAGCTTCTGTAAATGTTGTTTGATTGAATCGTTAACACAAATTGTATACTCCTTCCTTCGTTAAAACTTTGATGTCGTGATTTGATTCTATGCAATGTAGTACATCTGTCATTTAAATTCTTTGTCCCATTTGGAGGGAACAAAACTTACTATATATAATTGTAATTTCTCTATGAATAATTTTTTGTAGAAATGTCAATATGTGCAAATGTTATGTTTTATTTAATGTGTTTGTTTCCCGTTCTGTAAACTGCTGATCGTCACTTAGGGTTCTTAGTTATTCTGTATGTAAAAGTTGTTGTGGTTCCCCTCGGGAACGGAACTGTGTAGCGCGCGCAAATTGTGGTTGGCTTAGGTAGGAAAGGTGGAACAAGAGTCAGTCGGGGACGAGCTACGAGTCGGGGACGAGCTACCAAACTGTGCACTGCCATGTCAAAATTGTATATTGTGCTGGTTCCGAGGAGGCTTTTTCTGCTACTTTCCAATGCCTCGGATGGATGGATAAATAGCTGGAACTATTCTGGAATTTGTATCTATCATCGCCACCAAGAAATGACAGAGTCCAGCAATTCTACCTGCAAATCTACCTACCAACATGCAGTTGCCACCACATTGCTCAATCACTGTATCGGAATGCTATAATAATGTACAGTGAAGGATCAGCTCATTGGATGCTTTAGTGTGCACAAATATAAGGTAATTTATATCTGAATTTATGTACCTACTTTGATTTTTCTCCTTATCATAACACCTTTCAGGTTCCTCTCCGTTTGAACTAAAGTGATTACCGAGTGTCCCTACTGAAAGAACATTAAAGAGCAGTGTTTTTGCTAATTAATGCCTTTTGAACATAGTAAAAAGAAAGTTAAAGTTAATGTGGCAAGAGAGTGGGTTAAAGTTAATGATGCTTGCTGAAAATAATTTTCCTACTAAAACTGCTTATTAATGTGATGTTGCCAACTTCAAATTAAAAGTTCTGAAGGGGCTCCGGAACGTCCTATACTTGCAATGTTAAAATAACACTTATAAATTACATCTTTCCTCACAACCTTTGAGGTAGGAAGTTGAACTTTTTACAGATTATTTATTGGAATATGGGCTACAACTTAACACGGGGATTTTACAAAATTTTAGTTCAGTTATTAAAGATGATTTTTTTAATTGTAATGAAAATTCACAACATTTTTTTGCAATTTTTTATTTATATATTCAAAAATATATAGTTTTTTGGAAAAAGGCTGTGTTAAATTATGCAGAAGGTACTGTGTAACATTTACTGAAAGTTTGAAACAAATATGTTTGGAAGATCCTTAGAAAACATGTAATTAGTATGAGAAAATAAAAGTTTTGGGGCCGGCCGCGGTGGTCTAGCGGTTCTGGCGCTGCAGTCCAGAACCGCGGGACTGCTACGGTCGCAGGTTCGAATCCTGCCTCGGGCATGGGTGTGTGTGATGTCCTTAGGTTAGTTAGGTTTAAGTAGTTCTAAGTTCTAGGGGACTTATGATCTAAGATGTTGAGTCCCATAGTGCTCAGAGCCATTTGAACCATTTTTTAAAAGTTTTGGGAATCGAGCGACAAAGATTGGATTAACTTTTTAGTGCATTCCAGGTCCATAGGATGGATTATCTTCATCCTCTGCAAACTCCTCCTCCAGCTTCCTCTTGTTCCTCCTCCTGTTTACTCTTGCTTGTATTTCTAGACTCTTTACAGCCCTGTCTGCAGCCCGAAGGCGTTCCTTGTCTAAAGCAAGCATCGCTCGTACCATGTTAGAACCTATCTTCATTCCCATATTTCTCAATACCTTTGGCTTTCCAACATTTCTCCTTTTCTTAAAAGCCTTCAGAGGATTTCTAATAACTTTACTTTTACTCATTATTATACTTCAACAAAACAGAGACTCAAGAAACAGAATTAATTACGAATATTTTCGAGATAACGACAGAGTAAATAAACATGAAACAATCGACAATCACACCAGCGATATATATTGAACCATCACAGGTTAGCCACAACACATACTTTATCTCAAATCACTAAAATGTACCTGATGAACACGGACGTTAATAATAACACCATTTGACAGCAGTTTAACAGCGCCACAGTGGGTCACGCCCATGTAGAACACATTTCAAAAAAAATTTAAAAATAGTTGTAATCTTCGGAATTGAATAAATTATATATCTATTAAAAGGTAATAGTCTGCAGATTCAGAAAACGCAAAAAAGTAAAAATTGAACTTTTCATGATTTTGAACCTTTCCGGAGCCCCTTAAGACTGAGGCTTATAAAGTTTTGCTTAGTAAATGATCATATTACTGCCTGTCGTAAATCGCAGAAGGTGAGTCAGTATCTTACATGTATGTTAATTTTGTGTATCACTGCAGTAAAAGTGGAAAACTGCCGTTGTGAAACGTTATACTCATGTTTGCTAAGTGTTTGTCTCTCTTGTGTATTTGAAGTGCATATTAATAGTATAATAGGATCCACAGTTTGGCTATTGTGTTAATGCTCGGTGACAAGTAACGGAAAGACCACTAATTATGAAAACCATAATTTCTTTATTCAAATGATAGTGAGAAGCAACCTGTTAGTGGATTCCATTTAACTTTCATTTTTAAATAGTAAAGTATTTAACTGAGAGAGACTTAACCTATGTGCAATTAATGATTCTGCAGTGAATAGTAATAATAACGTTCTAAAGACCATTCAGTATGAATAAGCAATGAAAGTAATAGTGTGTTTCGTTATTTGTTATATTTATGCAAATACTTTGTGCTGCTCTAGCTGTTCGTCCCAACCTTAACGTTAACATATGCGGGTGTCAGAGTTCATTGCACTCGCGTGTGGCCAAGTCTAGGTTGTGTTTTTCCGTTGAAGTTACGCATACCTACTTTCTTAAACGAGAATGTTAATCATTCTCTTGCCTAATTAGGCTGGCGACCGTTTTCTTTATCCGTTAAACAGTGCAGATAGGCAAAAATTTTGTTTGTTACTGTTCAATTATTTACGTAATTCTGACTTTCACTTCCGATAAGCCACCTCCGTTAGGCACAACACGGTCAACATAACAAAATTCCTCTCAGAGGGTAACACTGCTCTGTTACTTTATACCGTAATTGCTTTAACAAGATCGTTTTGTTTCACTACCAGCCTTCAACTTTAAGGTTATGGTATAGCAGTAGCAGACAGGAGTGTTATAGTGTGTAAGCTTAGGGACTGATGACCTTAGAAGTTAAGTCCCATAGGATTTCACACACATTTGAACATTTTTTCAGCAGTTATCTGATGTGACATCTGCCTTCCATATACTATTACACTGCAGCACATCATGGACCATATTGTGTGTCGAACAAACACTAATAAACAAAACAGTGTCTTCAGCGTCTTTCGTCGTACCATGCCTGAACAGTATCACCTCGGTTTCTTAGCCGCGTCACTTATAACACTCAAGCTTACGAAAGCTGTCTCCGCCATTGTGAATTGGAGCAAAATGAACTGCAGGTACTGGCTACCTGTTGCGCTTATATAGCCACGATAGCATCATTTGCAACGTCCCAGAACATTCCAAATACTCCATAGAGGGTCCAGGTGATGCATGCTGGGAAGAAGAGAAAATCAGGCCATAGGAGCTGTATTCCAGCTCCATAGCAGCACATGGCAGTGGGCTTCTGCTTTTCAAGAAATACGGATGTTATATGAGAGTTTGACAAATGTGTAAGCTTAGTGATCGATGACCTCAGCAGCTTGGTCCTATAAGATCTTACCAAAAATTTCCAAAAACGTGACACAGCCGTTGTTATAGTGGCCAATTAAACCGCTGCAGGTGCTTGCTGTCCAGAAATAACTAGCTACACTATGTGATCAAAAGTATACGGACACCCTCAAACACATACTTTTTTCATGTTAGGTGCATTGTGCTGCCACCTACTGCCAGATAATTCATATCAGCAATCTCAGTAATCATTAGACGTCGTGAGAGAGCAGAATGGGGAGCACGGGGAACTCACGGACTTCGAACGTAGTCAGGTGACTGGGTGTCAGTTATGTCACCCCTCTGTACGCGAGATTTAAACATCCCTAGGTCCACTGTTTCCGGTGTGATAGTGTAGTGGAAACGTGAAGGGACACGTACAGAACAAAAGCGTACAGGCCGACCTCGTCTGTTGACTGACAGAGATCGTCGACAGTTGAAGACGGTCGTAATGTGTAATAGGCAGACATCATCCAGACCACAGCCAGGAACTCCATACTGCGTCCGAATCCATTGCAAGTACTATGACAGTTGGACGGGAGGTGAGAAAACTTGGATTTCATGTTCGAGCGGCTGGTCATAAGCCACACATCACGCCGATTAATGCCAAACGTCACCTCGCCTTGGTGTAAGGGGCGTAAACATTGGACGACTGAACAGTGGAGTCACGTTGTGTGGAGTGACGAATCACGGTACACACTGTGGCGATCCGATGCCAGTGTGTGGGTATGGCGATTGCCCTGTGAACGTCATCTGCTAATGTGTGTAGTGCCAACAGTGGTATTCGGAGGTGGTGGTGTTTTGGTATGATCGTGTTTCTCATGGAGGGGGCTTGCACCCCTTGTCGTTTGAGTGGCACTATCACATCACATTGATGTTTTAAGCACCTTCTTGCTTCCCACTGTTGAAGAGCAATTCGGGGATGGCGATTGCATCTTTCAAAACGATCTAGCACCTGCTCATAATGAACGGCCTGTGGCGGAGTGGTTACACGACAATACATCTCTGTAATGGACTGTCCTGCACAGAGCCCTGACGTGAATACCTTTGGAATGTTTTGGAAAGCCGACTTCATTCCAGGTCTCACCGAACGACATCGATACCTCTCCTCAGTGCAGCACTCCGTGAAGAATGGGCTGCCATTCCCCAAGAAACCTTCCAGGACCTGTTGAACGTGTGCCTGTGAGAGTGGAAGCTGTCATCAAGGCTAAGGGTGGGCCAACACCATACTGAATTCCAGTATTACCGATAGAGGGCGCCACGAACTTGTAAGTTATTTTCAGCCAGGTGTCCGGATACTTTTGATCACATAGTGTAAATCATACCTAGCAATCTGACCTCCACTCAATGGGTGTACCAATAACAACGCAAAAAGATGCTTTACCGAAGAGCAGATACTCCAGAACACATAAAAATACCGTGACGAACGATGCAGTAATTTCAAGACAGGAAGTGTCTTGGATTCCGGTGCGATTCCAATTCTGAATCTACTTTGTAAAATCTGTATACAGTTTCGGCGAAAATAACGCGAGCACTTGAGATCTCAGTGCATTAATTGCCCACATATTTTGTTAATGATAGAAAATAGTAATTAATTTAAGGAGAAACCATTTAACACATTGATTTCTGCTGAGCTACTTATAGAATAAGGAGACCTAGAGATTGCTATACATATTTTTTGAACCATGAACTATGTCGTGGGATTTTCTCAAAAATGTAAGTGGTCGACAATCCAGTGCACTGGATTGAAGAAAGGGGAGAGAACTGCTACTGTTTCAGATCGGCAGCGGATCTGGTTACGTTAAATACCGCCAAATTTAGGCCCTCATTCTCAGTCAGCAACATCTGCTAGCCCTGCTGTGGTTCAAGGCAGTACGAGGTTGTCAGAATCAGTGTGAAACGCTTGTACACATGTTGTAGGAGAGACTGTGCTCACCAATAGCTGTTAGGGAAAGGAATTCGAAACGTTGCGTCGCATCAGAGTTATTTAGTATTGAAGTTAGCAAACAGCTCGTTGCGAATACAACTTATAGCACTTGCACGCACAAAAATGCGATAATACACAGACATATGTGGGTATGTGCGTTACCACTTCTTCAAATGCTCACTACCAGCTAAAACGTGCCTTTTTCGGAAGTAATAAATTTAAGATAGTTGAACAAAAGCTACGCCAGTTTGACGAATTACGTTGGCGACAATGTCTCTGTCAAGATACTTGAATTTGCACGCAAGACGACCTGATTGGCTAACTTTAATGCTAAATAAATCGGGAACAGCGAAATGATCCGAAATTTTTTCTTAACAATTGTTTCTCAGCACAGCATCCCCTGCAACATCATTGCAAGTTTTTCAGACTGTTTCTGATCACTATGTGTACGAACCGAGGTACATCAACTAGTTGTCTTCGCCGGATTCTGCCGTTAATAGCTGCACCCAACTGTCTCTCTGCTTGAGCTGAGTCCAAATTCTGTCGACTTGGCGCCCTTCCATGAGTGGATCACCTGCTGGGTGACTGTAGTCTTCTGATACTTGCTTTCATTGTGGACTGGATTTTAAACCTGGGACACCTAGCTACCCAGACATCAATCCTTTGTGTAGGCCAACACTATCGCTGTCCGTCGTCCATTGAGGGCACACACCATCGTCATCAGCCTTGTCACGGGCTGCAGTTTGACACTGCCTGTTCTCGTGTGATCAGAAGGCAGGGCCAACAACGTTTTGCAGGCTGCAGCACTATTCAGTGAAGAACTGGTGGCGGTCATAATGGAAAGGCGACAGGCGTGATGGATTCAGTAGACATAATAGTTCACTAGTACCGTTCGATCTAATACTGTCATGGGTGAACGTTGTATGGAACATGTGGACTACAGTAGCAGCACCAGTTCATGACTGCTTACAGCTGCTCTTCAACAAATCAAGGCAAACTATTATATTTCCAGTAAAACTGAATTAGAACATGGGCCAATGATAATATGTTGTGTTAATAAAAGTGAGTTTTGTGATGTTTAATTTGTCTAGAATTACTGCACTTATAGATACCACATTTAGTAAGTAAGGAACTGATGTTATGCCCTAAAATTAATGACTGTTCTAAATTTCAAATCCGCCGTTGTTACAATCTAAAAACTAGAATTTAATAATTAATTTAACTGCGCTGATATGTCGTGGCAGCACTACTGTAACAGTATTACTATGTTTTTTTATTTCGTGAGAAGTAGCGTTACTAAAGTTTTGACCGTTAATGTTTTCAAAAGAAGGATTGCAGGGTTCTGAATAATCATTATTGAAGAGTGTCATTAATGGCTTGTTAATATGATGCAACAAAATTCAAGCCATCTTATCCAAATGTATCCATGCTTAATTTGTATTCATCATGAGGCAATTTTTGCAAAAAGTTATTACTCATTTGAATTGTCAATGGTTTTTATTCATGTTTAGTGTGACAAACGTATAGTGAAGTTCCGGAGTTGCTTGCACATTGCTTATCGTATGTCTGGTCCGTGTTTAAAATTGTGTTTCCTTGCGGAAAGGCGACCATGTAACTTAAAATCATGCACACTATGTGTTTTACAGATTTTCTATTTTAAAGCGATTCTTTGGCTTTCAGCAAAAAATGGTTCAAATGGCTCTGAGCACTATGGGACTCAACTGCTGAGGTCATTAGTCCCCTAGAACTTAGAACTAGTTAAACCTAACTAACCTAAGGACATCACAAACATCCATGCCCGAGGCAGGATTCGAACCTGCGACCGTAGCGGTCTTGCGGTTCCAGACTGCAGCGCCTTTAACCGCACGGCCACTTCGGCCGGCCGGCTTTCAGCACTATGGGACTTCAAAAGCGCTTCTTTCTCAGCACTAAAACCGCCTTAAGCATTTTATCAAACAAAACGTAAACCATTACATCTGATGTGACGTATTTGCGTTTCTTACAGCGTGCAAAAGTAGAGTTGGACCTAGGGCGCTTACACACACTTACAATAAAATTTACGAACGTGTCCAGTTTTACTCAGGACACAAAATTTTATATACAAACTGATAGTTAAACGTATACCTCTAATATTACTCTCTTCTGGTCTGAAAGACAGAATTGTGACTCCAAAATGAAAAGTAGGTGACATTGACCTGCTGGGGATGCTAAGACTGCAGATTGAAGACTAAGTCCTGAATCGTGAAATTCATTTACAATTCTTTCTCATTTCAGATCTTCAAATAATACAGTACACCATTATATTATGCGATTTTAACTGTCATTGAATACGTTGGGGTCACAAGGATATTGTATGATTCAGATACAACTAACGGTTTCAAGGCTTTGTCAGAGAATAGGCTAGTGCTCAAATCTGACACACTCTGTCACATTTACTTAATGTTAAATATAAGAAGAAACGCTTGATCGACGCAGAGATAGTACCCCATCCACGTATATTGCGTAGGTTCGGCAGAAACTGGTTCACACGTAGGTGTATTTACACGCAATGGACGCAAAGAGAAAAGTGGTCTGTCCATGGCCTTAGGAAAAAAGTCAATGTGTGCCTTAAGACGTCTCCACGTAACAGCGAATGAACCAGCGGAAGAAAGATGGACATGCTAGGGACACGATATGTCTTCTCTGTTCCCATAAATTTTGGAAGATTCCAGGTACTGGGAAAGCAGCAAAAGAAAGTAGGACCTGGGTGAAAATGACAAAATGAGAAAGCACCCAGAAGAGAGGGCGGATGTCAATGTAACTTTGTGCCCGTATTAAACATTGACCGGTATGTAAATGATTAGAATTGCAAATTCTCTGTAACAGATGGAAGCACCACCATAGAGCAGTAATGTTGCTCGCGTTGAGTGTTGTTACGAGGCATGGTAGGTCATGTAAGAAGCGTGAACGGCGTCAGGCGCTGAGTGAACATTGTGAATCAGCTTAGATGCCGCATACTCGAGTGAACACTGTTATCAGCATCTGCCAGAGTTCCACTGTAGGTCTACATTTGGTGAACTGGTCGAATCATGCGCTACCCAGATTTGTGGTGCATTCGGATTTGACGAATGCATGATGTTACACTCCGGGAAATTGAAATAAGAACACCGTGAATTCATTGTCCCAGGAAGGGGAAACTTTATTGACACATTCCTGGGGTCAGATACATCACATGATCACACTGACAGAACCACAGGCACATAGACACAGGCAACAGAGCATGCACAATGTCGGCACTAGTACAGTGTATATCCACCTTTCGCAGCAATGCAGGCTGCTATTCTCCCATGGAGACGATCGTAGAGATGCTGGATGTAGTCCTGTGGAACGGCTTGCCATGCCATTTCCACCTGGCGCCTCAGTTGGACCAGCGTTCGTGCTGGACGTGCAGACCGCGTGAGACGACGCTTCATCCAGTCCCAAACATGCTCAATGGGGGACAGATCCGGAGATCTTGCTGGCCAGGGTAGTTGACTTACACCTTCTAGAGCACGTTGGGTGGCACGGGATACATGCGGACGTGCATTGTCCTGTTGGAACAGCAAGTTCCCTTGCCGGTCTAGGAATGGTAGAACGATGGGTTCGATGACGGTTTGGATGTACCGTGCACTATTCAGTGTCCCCTCGACGATCAGCAGTGGTGTACGGCCAGTGTAGGAGATCGCTCCCCACACCATGATGCCGGGTGTTGGCCCTGTGTGCCTCGGTCGTATGCAGTCCTGATTGTGGCGCTCACCTGCACGGCGCCAAACACGCATACGACCATCATTGGCACCAAGGCAGAAGCGACTCTCATCGCTGAAGACGACACGTCTCCATTCGTCCCTCCATTCACGCCTGTCGCGACACCACTGGAGGCGGGCTGCACGATGTTGGGGCGTGAGCGGAAGACGGCCTAACGGTGTGCGGGACCGTAGCCCAGCTTCATGGAGACGGTTGCGAATGGTCCTCGCCGATACCCCAGGAGCAACAGTGTCCCTAATTTGCTGGGAAGTGGCGGTGCGGTCCCCTACGGCACTGCGTAGGATCCTACGGTCTTGGCGTGCATCCGTGCGTCGCTGCGGTCCGGTCCCAGGTCGACGGGCACGTGCACCTTCCGCCGACCACTGGCGACAACATCGATGTACTGTGGAGACCTCACGCCCCACGTGTTGAGCAATTCGGCGGTACGTCCACCCGGCCTCCCGCATGCCCACTATACGCCCTCGCTCAAAGTCCGTCAACTGCACATACGGTTCACGTCCACGCTGTCGCGGCATGCTACCAGTGTTAAAGACTGCGATGGAGCTCCGTATGCCACGGCAAACTGGCTGACACTGACGGCGGCGGTGCACAAATGCTGCGCAGCTAGCGCCATTCGACGGCCAACACCGCGGTTCTTGGTGTGTCCGTTGTGCCGTGCGTGTGATCATTGCTTGTACAGCCCTCTCGCAGTGTCCGGAGCAAGTATGGTGGGTCTGACACACCGATGTCAATGTGTTCTTTTTTCCATTTCCAGGAGTGTAGATAGCCAAGCACATCGTAACCCATTCACACCTTACGTTGCCATTCGAAAACAAATAATGGACTGCCTGCACCATTAGTCGGAGACAAGCAGCAGACGCACTAGGCAATCACCATCTCATCACGCATAGATTGCTGTTAACACCACAACACTAATGGCTGCCTATGCAGTGGTGCCGTAACTTCGAAGCGTGGACTGTTCATCAATTGTGTCGCACTATGCTCAGTGATAATTCGTTGTTCTACGCTATGCTGCATGACCATCGTCGTGGGTATAGCAGCGACCTGGAGAGAGGTCCCATTCTTCCATTGTTTTGGAGGTGCACAGCGCTTCACTACTGGCGTTATGGTGTGTGAAGCCGTTGAGTATGTGTTCAGGTCAGTATGACTACAGGTCACTACTGATAGTGATCGAGGGCCCGGACATCCTGCGTCATCATGGGCTACTCCTTGTACCACAATGTACGCGTGTCATTTTTCAACATGACAACGCTCGTCCACACGTGGCATGTGGCTTTATGAACTGTGTGATGTTGATGTACTCCCTTGGGCAGCAAGATGCACAGGTGTGCCCTCGACACAGTATGTGTGCGACCATCTCGGATGTCAAGTCCGTCCTATTATCAGTATCCAGGATATCAAGGACCAGTTACGACAAATGCGGTCCAGATTGTCTTAGGATATGGTACAGAGCATGTATCCAGCCCAGAGGACTGCAACGTCTTATTTGTAATTGGGTTCATATTGCCATGTGAATCGAAGTTGTACTGTGAAATAACATCACATATTCTCTCAATCAGTGAAGTTTCAGTTTATTACCTCCTTTCCTTCCGGCTGCTTCGCATTTTTGAAAGGCAACATATATTGTCGTTCGAATAATATAATGGAATTAGAATGGTGTAACCAGTTTATGTAAATTAGATCGTCATATCTCCAGTAGCCAAAATCTGAATAAATGTTTATTAATGCTCATTTGTTGCAAGTTTGGTGTTCAACTTGATAGAAATTTCTTGTCCACAAAGCACTGGGCACTGCAGTAAATTGATTTTAACATGGAACCCGAATGATCAGCCGAAATCGATGTTGTCGGTGTCCATCTATGCGCCACAGTCACACGTGTGTGTGTAAATTCTTTGTAGACGATTGAGGCATAGCCTGAATCTTCTGTAGTTAAAGAGGAGACGAAACATTGTGACAAGAAATTTTGTGTGATACTTCCCAAAAAATAGCTGCAATATTGCAGCGATATCCTGTACAACATCTGTATAATGTATTCTACTATGTAGCTACAGCTCTCATTTCTTACACCACAGGGCTCGTTTTCGCTTCCGTACATACCGGAGATGGCTGTGTTAGGGACATGTTTATATGACTGTCCCATGGTCTATAGCACCCGTAAGGGAGAGTGTCGACACTTCGATTTCCTCTGATACCATGGTGACCCTTCACCCATAACACGGTTTATTGTTGCGGCGGCGTAGTTTAGAAATTAGACCTATAACCTTGCGCGCCAAATAGTTATGACAGCTATTGTTTACATTACTCTTATGAGGAGCAACGCTGACGCGAGTCTGTCAAAACCACCAAGAGAGAGATGTCAAATTCGAAACGGACATACGATTACGTTGACCATACTTCCTCGGTTTCATCCTGTGCTTCGTCTCCTAGTCGTTGACGTCATTTATACGTGCTGCTCTGAAGCTACCGGTGTACCCTTCTGTTCAACATTAACCTATCAAATTTTGTACACTGTTCTTCACTCTGAGTTTCGATTCTTTCGGGTTGTTCTTGCAACCTGCTATAATTTCCAGAAAAGTTACTGCACTGGAACTCTACAATTTATACTATAGATGCAATAGCTACGTTTCACATTTTTGTTTAGAGAAATTGGACATAATACTGATCATTAAGACATACAATAGCTAATAACTTTACCTTATCATCTGTAGTATTGTAATTATTTCAAGTATTTAATAAATAGCATAGTACAAATGGCTACGTAAGGCATAGGATGAGCTGCGCTCTCAAATTTCCCGTTCCTGTTGTGCTAACCGTTCGTAATCTGACTGCTTAACTAACACAATTTGACTAAGAGTTTGATCGTCGCTAAAGTAAGGATACACCACATGCTTTACTGGTAAGTATATTTATGCTGATAAGTAGTGTAATACAAGATTTTACTTGTTACTCATTGCAGAACAATCCTTCTTTTTCCATTCATGTAGTTCATGTATGAAGTCGTGGCCGTCTCCAAATATGTAAGCTCCCTACTAGTGAATTATCACTTTTTATTAATTTTTTACACTGTAGTGATAGAGCTTACATCAACTGATCGTATTTGCTTATAATAATGACCGGGTGCTCTACCAATACGACTACTTTTAAAGTCGGTAACTACGAGTCTGTACTACTACTGAGTAGGAAAATATTTGGTAACAAACAGCTGAAATTTCACGTCCCTTGAGGCTTAGTGCCGTATACCGATCCTGCCTTGGAGGCGGTTAAGTGGGAGATTTGCCTCAGAGCAGGATAGTGACAGTTGGTGACGCGAGACTGGACGCGCACGTAGTTTATGTATCAGCCGATAGAGGACAGTATTGGTTAGGGGACTGCGATTTAGTTTCCATTGTGCCCACTAGAGTGCACTAAAGTAATAGAATGTTTTTCATAAACTGTTCTAGTATTATCATAAAGTGTTATTATGTCTTCTTGTGTATATAAAATGTAAATGTGTTTTAGCAGTATGAATGATGCTTGAGTGTGGTTTAAGGTTAATAGGAAGATAATTGTTTAACGAGTTATGTAGTGGGATTTAGTGTGGGAACATTTCGAAGAAGTATGGATGTGGACAAAGGGGATTTTTATAGAATAGGTTTGTAAAGTAAGTTTATGGTAAAGGGAAAGTTAATTCAGGTATAAATAACAATAGTAAATAGGTTTATGCATGATCAAAACTTCAGCTTATTAGATAACTACGTCGGTAAAAAGCGCAGTTGTTAGGTTTACTATTTTGCGATTGGTTATTGATGAAAAGCGCGGACTGACGTGGTAGAATGTTGTTTTGCTATTGGCTGTTGTGTAAACTGACCAATGGCAAAGCAATATTCTTCGCGCGCCTTTCTCTGCTGGTAGAGAAGACTTAGCGTGTTCTAGAGAGGAGTCGGAGCCTAGCCATGAAACAGTTCGTACGTGTGTAGTAGTAGTTCCGATGGAAATGATAAGTTGCCGGATCTAGCAGTGTTTCATACATCAAAAGTGTTGTAAAGTGACGGCATAATTATTCCGATGGGAGTGTAGAAATTTCGGAATTTTTAAGTGAATTTTGTGATGAGAAAAGACATAAATTCCTCCTGGCGTATTTAGCAGGTCGGTGGCTAAAAACTGTGACTGCATTCGGTACCGACAGACTTAATATTAGTCGAGCATTCTCAACCAAAAACAATCCGTGTTTTTGTAGCTATTACGTTTTCGGGAAATGCAACACCATAAATTTGCTAACGTGTGTGGAAGTGATTGTGAGTGACTGTGTTAGGACTAACACGGCCTCTGCAGTGATACTTGTTCACCTAAGTTTCAGAATATATTAAATAAGGACAAAATTTCCAACCTTTCATTACGTGTGAAAACTTTCTCCCGAAACGTAGATTAGTGACTTTAATTGCAGCCTGGTTCACGTCGAAGTACAGCAGATTTCGCTCGGCTTCCCTCCTGATGATCTGCTGAGACATTGTTGACAGGTAGATGCCGGTTCGTCGTAAAGGGACGGAAGGGACCGCGCCGCCGCACCCTTTCAGAATTTATTATCCTATATCATTGATTATGATTCCTAGCTTTTGGATGCACACTGTTGAAAATACGGTTCTACTTCTCATACACGTAAGTCCATTACTAGCGATAATTTTTCCAGTTACGTGAAATGATCTACGTGAGATACAGGGTGCGTAAATGACTCGCGATGTTCTTAAGTCTCCTTCGTATTAGTTAATCGCTCTACATTCAATTTAATATTTTAACGGGACCATGTGCCTTGCGTCCATGGTCAAGCTTCAGACTCGACTGAGTCCACGTTGTTAAACAATGCCAATTGGCTGTACTATCTTCAAAGAGAACCAACGGCGAAACAAAAGGCACGCTGGCTCTAAATGAGGGGAGCGATGCGCTTACAAACATCGCCACTATACGAAGTAATGCGATAGTAAAACTTTGTACTGTTTGAGATGGTCTCTTGTGTTGCGAAGATACAAAGGAATCATCGTCCATCACGACAAAAGCAAACTTGGTAACGGCAAGGATCGCTTCCTTTTTGTGTCCTTTTAAGCTTCGCCGTAAAATAGCTTTCCTCCTCGGCAAGGAGAAGACGTGCCCGCCCTTTGATATCCCGGCTGCCAAACTTTGGCTAACTCGATGGCCGCTTGACATACCTGGCCGCCGCCACTCTGCGACGCCCAGGGACCGTTAAAAGGGAAGCGGCGAGGGCGCTGAGCTGCCTCGCTGCGCAAGTGGCCAGCGCCACTTTAGTTTCGGGGCTCGCCGCCGTGGCAGCCCTCTCGCAAACCAGCTGTACTCACAAGGGAACCTCCCCATCGCACCCCCCTCAGATTTAGTTATAAGTTGGCACAGTGGATAGGCCTTGATAAATTGAACACAGATCAATTGAGAAAACAGGAAGAAGTTGTGTGGAACTGTGAAAAAATAAGCAAAATATACAAACTGAGTAGTCCACGGGTCGCATAGGCAACATTATGGACAGCCTTTTTCTCAGGAGCGTCGTGGTCTGGTGATAGCGTGAGCAGCTGCTGAATTAGAGGTCCTTGGTTCAAATCTTCCCTCGCGTGAAAATTTTATTTTCTTTATTTTTGCATAGTTATTATCTGTCCGTTCGTTCATTGACGTCTTTGTTCACTGTAATAAGTTTAGTGTCTGTGTTTTGCGACCGCATCGCTAAACCGTGCGATTAGTAGACGAAAGGACGTGCCTCTCCAATGGGAACCGAAAACATTTGATCGCAAGGTCATACGTCAACTGATTCCCCCACAGGAAAACACATCTGATATATTCTATACGACACTGGTGACGGCATGTGCGTCACATGACAGGAATATGTTGTCGACCCACCTAACTTGTACACTTGGCGAAGGGGTAAAAAGATTCTTCTACCTTGCCCGATTTAGGTTTTCTTGTGGATGTGATAATCACTCCCAAAAAAGTGATGAAAGCATAAGAGTTTGTAACATAAACTGAAAATAAAAAATTAAACTCTTTACTTGATGGAAGATTTGAACCATGGACCTTTCGTTCCGCAGCTACTCACGTTACCACGAGACCACGGCGCTCCTGCGTTTCCTCTCTCCTTGACGTTGCCTATCTTCCCATGAACTACTCAGTTTGTATATTTTGCTTATTTTCTCACAGTTCCACACAACTTCTTCCTGTTTTCTCAATTCATCTGTTTTCAGTTTTTCAAGGCCTATCCACTGTGCCAACTTATAAATAAATCTGAGGGGGGTGCGATGGGGAGGCTCCCTTGTCAGATCTAACTGTCGTTGTCACAGTAGCCACCTGCAGCCCCATGGTACACTGCTCTGGGATGTGGGACTAAGTCAAAGATGTAGTACACTTTATTCAATGTTAGTGCAATGCAGTGAAACGATTTTACATTGCTGTATACAACTGCTAATTGTAATTATAAACTAATCTGAAACATTATAGTCAGGAGTTTCTGTGGAGATACTATTCAGTGGAGTAGAAGGAGATGCCCAACAGAAAGTTCTTTCAGTATCACAAATCCCACCAGATTATCGATATGACACTTGATGTGCTGCGGTAGGTAGTTGTAATACAAGTGAATCTATCTATCTGACTGCTTTTTGCAGTAATGTCAGCCACTTGAACACTTTGTAGAGGTCGCTTTGGTCCTGATGTTATACTGATGCTTCACGCTATACGGTGACAGAATACAAATTTTGGTAATTACAAACGACATTAATGAGTATACATACAGGGTGAAAAGTATTTAAACCGACAGACTCTGGGAGGTTGTAGGGGACATCAAAACAAATATTTTCCCCTAATGTCATTTTTTCCAATGAGGATTATTTAAACCAGTGGAGGTCATATTACACTCTTCAGTTGTTAGAGGGCGTATTACGGTTGTTAGAGGGCGCATTACGCTCTTCAGTTGTAGGCAACTGCTGTCCGCCAGTGTAGTAGTGCATTGTCTCTGTTTACTAATGGATCGATACACCTGGATTGGGTACACTGATATGGTTGGTGAGTACTACGTAGTACACCACAACGGACGAGCTGTATAGCGGGTTTATCAACAACAATATTCTAATCGCCGTACCCCGCATCATACGACCTTTGCTGCTGTGTACCAACGTCTGCTTGAGACCGGGTCATTTAGCAGATTACCTGGACAGGGACTGTGGTGTCACCGCCAGACACCACACTTGCTAGGTGGTAGCCTTTAAATCGCGGTCCGTTAGTATACGTCGGACCCGCCTGTCGCCACTATCAGTGATTGCAGACCGAGCATCGCCACGCACACGGCAGGTCTAGTCTAGAGAGACTCCCTAGCACTCGCCCCAGTTGTACAGTCGACTTTGCTAGCGATGGTTCACTGACTACATACGCTCTCATTTGCAGAGACGACAGTTTAGCATAGCCCTCAGCTACGTCATTTGCTACGACCTAGCAAGGCGCCATATTCAGTTACTACGAATGTATCCTGAACAGGTAATATTGTGAATCAAGTGCCGTCAAGAGTGATGTTCATCATTAATGGATTTAAGTATCAAACTAATTACGCCAGCTTTCTGAATTCTAATTCCTTGTCATGTTCCAGACGTCCCGTCAGTATAGTCCTTCCTCTTTACGCCAGCCTGCCTGAGCTAAAACCCGTGGATTTCGGCCTCCATTCGTAACACGGTGCTGGCTCTTCGGCCAACACAACAGGGACACCGTCGCACGGTAAGAACGATGCAATTTGAGGAAGCTGTCTTGCAGCATGTGGAGCGGGATCCTTCTATCAGCACTCATGCAGTTGCACGTAACATGGGGACGAAACAGACGAATGTAAGAACAGTCCTTCGAGAGCAATTGTTACGTTCATTTCACTTACCCAGAGCACAGTTTTCGCAGTGGTACCTGGAACAGTGTGAAATGCATCCTACATTTCCATCCTCTGTGTTGTTTACCGATGAAGCAACGTTCAGGGCTAATGGAGTCTTCAACATGCACAATTCGCATGTTTGGAGTGAGGACAACCCACATGCCACAGCTACTAGCGCTCATCAAGTGCGGTTCTTCGTTAATGTGTGGGTCGGTGTTGTTGGGGACTGTTTAATTGGGCCGTATCTGCTATCTAGTTGTTGTCTCTTGGTCATAAAAAAAATGGAAAAGTGTTTGTTGGTATAGGAAAAAATTACTTTAGGGAAAAATATTTGTTTTGATGTCCCCTACAGCCTCCCAGAGATTGTCGGTTTAAATACTTTCCACCCTGTATACTGTGAGCGACAGGCTGGCAGCAGGACAGAGCAGCGGTGTGGCGTACAGACCCCTGTGTGCTGATGTTGCTGTCGGGCGGTGCGGCCGACGCCGAAGCGGCAGCTGACGATGTCGAGCAGGCTCTGCCGCGAGACGGACTTGAGGCCGCGCACGCTCTCCGTGCTGCTCTTGTTGCCTCCGCCGCCGCCGCCGCCGCCGCCGCCGTAAGGCACAGGGCTGGACGAGTTGAGGCGCGTGCCAGAGGCGCTCAGCCGCTCGCCGATGCGCCCCGACGACGTGATGATACCTGCCGGCCGAAACGTTGCATTGTCAGCGCAGCAGCAACGGGTCCACAGCAAATACGTACATCTACAGCTACAGAACGAGATTTTCACTCTGCAGCGGAGTATGCGCTGATATGAAACTTCCTGGCAGATTAAAACTGAGTGCCGGACCGAGACTCGAACTCGGGACCTTTGCCTCTTGCGGACTAGATTTAGTGGATCACTGGACCCACATGAACAAAATAACGGTCAATGCAGAAAAAACCAAAGTTATTGTCTTCACACGTCGGAGACCCATTGTCAATGACCGCCTGCGGATATCAGACCAGCCACTCCCCTGGGCAACAACTGTAAAATACCTGGGAGTGCATCTAGACGCCAAACTGTTGTATAGTCATCAAATTATGGAGAAGAAGACGTCTGGCCTCAAAATGCTGGGAGCTCTCCTCCCCTTTCTGAAGAGCTCATACCTCAGCCAACGCACGAAACTCCAGTTGTACCATGCCACAGTCGAACCATCTATTTTGTATGGATCGACCTCTTGGGGTACTACGTGTGCCACTAACTACAAGAAGTTACAGGTTGTACAAAGCAGATACCTACGATGGATCACAGGAGCCCAATGGTGGATCCGAAATCATGACATTCATCGAGCCTTAAGCGAATCTTACCTCTCAGACAAGGTCAAGGAGAAGGCACGAACCTTATTTCGGAAGTTGGACATGATACGTGACAGTACACCACAACTCACCACAGTAGGTGCAGTAGAACCCTTACGCAACCACAAATATAAAGTACCGAAGGCGATAGTATTTGAGCCTCCGTAAATGATATCCCTACGGAATTCTCCATAATTTAAGGACATATCGTCCTTTATCACTTCTACAAACGTTTTCAAACACACACCAAAAGCAGCGAGTTAAAGGACCCTTCTGTGTGCCCAAACTAAAGCTGAAAGAAGAATAAATAAATAAAGAGAAAATTTTTACCCCTTCCATTCCCTACAGAAGTAAAAATCAACGAAGTTGATCAGACTTCAGCACCACCACAAAAAAAAAAAAAAAAAAAAAAAAAAAGGCTGTGGCTAAGCCATGTCTCCGCAATATCTTTTCTTCCAAAAGTTCTAGTCTTCCAAGGTTCGCAGGAGAGCTTCTATGAAGTTTGGAAAGTAGGAGACGAGGTACTAGCGGAATAAAGCTGTAAGGACAGGGCGTGAGTCGTGCTTGGGTAGCTCAGATGGCAGAGCACTTGCCCGCGAAAGGCAAAGGTCCCGAGTTCGAGTCTCGGTCCGGTACACAGTTTTGATGTGCCAGGAAGCTTCATATCAGCGCACACTCCGCTGCAGAGTGAAAATCTCATTCTGGAAACATCCCTCAGGCTGTGGCTAAGCCATGTCTCCGCAATATCCTTTCTTTCAGGAGTCCTAGTTCTGCAAGATTCGCACGAGAGCTTCTGTAAAGTTTGGAAGGTAGGATACGAGGTACTGGCAGAATTGAAGCTATGAGGACGGGGCGTGAGTCGTGCTTGGGTAGCTCAGTTGATAGAACACTTGCCCGCGAAAGGCAAAGGTACCGAGTTCGAGTCTCGGTCCGGCACACAGTTTTAATCTACAGCTACAGTAAGTGGCAGAAAATGATTCTTATTGCAGCAAGTATTAATTTCGCATTATGAAAAGCGCATACAATACGAACATTAATAAAAGAACTCCTATCCCGTTAGGTCAGTGGTCAGCGTGGTGGAATGCCACGCCAAGGGGCCCGGGTTCGAGCCCCGGCTGGGGCAGTTATTGTGTTGTCCTCATCATCATTTCATCCCCATCTCCGAAGCACAAGTCGACGGATATGGCGTCGAATGCAATAAATAATTGCCCTCGGGGGCCTAACTTCCCCGAATGGGGGACTTCCGGTTCGAATATAATGAATTTCCTCGAGGCAGAGAAGTTGCTGTCCATGCATCAGCATGGCTTTAGAAAGCATCGCTCCTGCGAAACGCAGCTCGCCCTTTTTTCACACATGATATCTTGTGAACCATGGACGAAAGATATCAGACGGATGCCATATTCCTTGACTTCCGGAAAGCGTTTGACTCGGTGCCCCATTGCAGACTCCTAACTAAGGTACCAGCATATGGGATTGGTTCCCAAATATGTGAGTGGCTCGAAGAATTCTTAAGTAATAGAACCCAGTACGTTGTCCTCGATGGTGAGTGTTCATCGGAGGTGAGGGTATCATCTGGAGTGCCCCAGGGAAGTGTGGTAGGTCCGCTGTTGTTTTCTATCTACATAAATAATCTTATGGATAGGGTGGATAGCAATATGCGGCTGTTTGCTGATGATGCTGTGGTGTACGGGAAGATGTCGCTGTTGAGAGACTGTAGGAGGATACAAGATGACTTGGACAGGATTTGTGATTGGTGTAAAGAATGACAGCTAACTCTAAATACAGATAAATGTAGATTAATGCAGATGAATAGGAAAAAGAATCCCGTAATGTTGGAATACTCCATTAGTAGTGTAGCGCTTGACACAGTCACGTCAATTAAATATTTGGGCGTAACATGGCAGAGCGATATGAAGTGGGACAAGCATGTAGTGGCAGTTGTGGGGAAGGCGGATAGTCGTCTTCGGTTCATTGGTAGAATTTTGGGAAGATGTGGTTTATCTGTAAAGGAGACCGCTTATAAAACACTAACACGACCTATTCTTGAGTGCTGCTCGAGCTTTTGGGATCCCTATCAGGTCGGATTGAGGGAAGACATAGAAGCAATTCAGAGGCGGGCTGCTAGATTTGTTACTGGTAGGTTTGATAATCACGTGAGTATTACGGAAATGCTTCAGGAACTCTGGTGGGAGTCTCTGGAGGAATGGAGGCGTTCTTTTCGTGAATCGCTCCTGACGAAATTTAGAGAACCAGCATTTGAGGCTGACTGCAGTACAATTTTACTGCCGCCAACTTATATTTCGCGGAAAGACCACAAAGATAAGAGAGATTAGGGCTCGCACAGAGGCATATAGGCAGTCATTTTTTCATTCGTTCTCTTTGGGAGTGGAACAGGGAGAGAAGACGCTAGTTGTGGTTCGAGGTACCCTACGCCACGCACCGTTTGGTGGATTGCGGAGTATGTATGTAGATGTAGATGTAGATATAGCCGTACGTTCATTTCCATTAATAAAGGAGACAAACTGCAGGGACGGATTCCTGACTGGAAATGGAGGAAAAAAGGTCCTATGAACGTGTATCTGGAAATGGACGGTGTGGGTGCAACGACACCATATCGTCCCGGAACAGAAAATTATTCCCGCAGAGGGAAATCCGCTGCTGAGAATCCCTACACTCGGTGCAGGTGACAGGGATAGTAGTTTGTGATGCAAAATATACGTAATCTTACTTTGGCTTACATCACGTTGGCGATGTACTTGCCTAGAGCAGGTACAACGTTTCACCTCAGTATCCTGAAGAATCTGCGTCTTAAAATCTTGTGTACATACAATCCGCCGCCTCCCTTCACATTCGTCTGTCTGAAAGGATCCGTGATCACACAACCATTCAGAAAGGGCTTGCAATGTAGTGTGATGTGGTAGGTGCCTATGAGGTACTTGTTTTGGTGTAGCCGTTACTGCCCCTCAACAGTTTTCATCTGCTTGGCCTTGTACAAGCACCACCTAGGCTTGTTCCCGACAAGAATACCGGATCATTCTGCTGGTGACAGTACGCTGCGTCAATCACACAGCCTGCAACTCACAAGGAAGACATGACACGTGGTCAACAGAACTTTCATTTGTCAGCGCCGTCTACCGAGACAACGATGCATTTCCGGGCATACGTCCATGGGACCTTTTAGCTCCATTTCCAGTGAGACACCCTTCGCTGCCGTTTGTTGCTTCTACTAACGTTTACCCTGTGTCTACAGCATAATACCACTTTCAGCTTGAGCAACATTTATACAGGGTGGTCCATTGATCGTGACCGGGCCAAATATCTCAAGAAATAAGCATCAATCGAGAAAACTACAAAGAACGAAACTTGTCTAGCTTGAAGGGGGAAACCAGATGGCGCTGTGGTTGGCCCGCTAGATGGCGCTGCCATAGGTCAAACAGATATCAACTGGGTTTTCTTAAAAAGGAACCCCCATTTTATTACATATTAGTGTACTACGAAAAGAAATATTAATGTTTTAGCTGGACCACTTTTTTCCCTTTGTGATAGATGGCGATGAAATAGTCAGAAACATATGGCTCACAATTTTAGACAAACAGTTGGTAACAGGTAGGTTTTTTAAATTAAAATACAGAACGTAGGTACCTTTGAACATTTTATTTCGGTTGTTCCAATGTGATACATGTACCTTTGTCAATATATCGTTTCTGAGAAAGCATGCGGTTACAGCGTGATTACCTGTAAATACCACACTAATGCAATAAAGGCTCAAAATGATGTCCGTCAACCTCAATGCATTTGGCAATACGTGTAACGACATTACTCTCAACAGCGAGTAGTTCACCTTCCGCAATGTTTGCACATGCATTGGCAGTGAGCTGTTGTCGGTGGATCACGATAGCAAATATCCTTCAACTTTCCCCACAAAAAGAAATCCGGGGACGTCAGATCCGGTGAAACTGCGGGCCATGGTATGCTGCTTCGACGACCAATCCACCTGTCATGAAATATGCTGTTCAATACCGCTTCAACCACACGCGAACTATATGCCGAACATCCATCATGTTGGAAGTACATCGCGTTCTGTCATGCAGTGAAACATCTTGTAGTAACATCGCTAAAGCATTACGTAGGAAATCAGCATACATTGCACGATTTAGATTGCCATCGATAAAATGGGGGCTAATTATCGTTCTTCCCATAATGCCACAGCCAAGGTCACTGATGTTCCACTTGTCGCAGCCATCGTGGATTTTCCGTTGCCCAATAGTGCGTATTATGTCGGTTTACGTTACCGCTGTTGGTGAGTGACGCTTCGTCGCTAAATAGAACGTGTGCAAAAAATCTGTCATCGTCCCGTAATTTCTCTTGTGCCCAGTGGCAGAATTGTACACGACGTTCAAAGTCGTCGCCATGCAATTCCTGGTGCATAGAAATATGGTACGGGTGCAATCGATGTTGATGTAGGATTCTCAACACCGATGTTTTTGAGATTCCCGATTCTCGCGCAGTTTATCTGCTACTGATGTGCGTATTAGCCGCGACAGCAGCTAAAACACCTACTTGGGCATCATCACTTGTTGCAGGTCATGGTTGACGTTTTACATGTGGCTGAACGCTTCCTGTTTCCTTAAATAACGTAACAATCTGGCGAAAGGTCCGGACACTTGGATGATGTCCAGGATATCGGGCAGCATACATAACACACGCCCGTTGGGCATTCTGATCACAATAGCAATACATCAACACGATATCGATCTTTTCCGCAATTGGTAAACGGTCCATTTCAATACGGGTAATGTATCACGAAGAAAATACCGTCGGCACTGGCGGAATGTTATGTGATACCACGTACTTATACGTTTGTGACTATTACGGCGCCATCTATCACAAAGCGAAAAAAGTGGTCCAACTAAAAAAATTCTTATTTCTTTACGTATTACACGAATATGTAATAAAAATCGGGGTTCCTATTAAAAAAAAACGCATTTGATGTCCGTTTGACCGATGGCAGCGCCATCTAACCGGCCAACCATAGCGCCATCTGGTTTCTCCCTTCAAGCTAGACGCGTTTCGTTCTTTGTAGTTTTTTTATTTGATGCTTATTTCGTGAGATATATGGCCCGGTCACTATCAATGGACCACCCTGTATTTAACTAAAACTGTAAAAGTAAACTTCCACTGTCGGAAGTATAAAGATTATTAAGGCATTACGGGCTATTAAGGTCTCTGGTCCAAAAATTTGCCACCCGAGTGCTCTAGCACAGATGAATTGTTAGCCTCTACAGATGGCGCAGAAACAGAGTCAATTGCTCAATAGCAAGCCCACTGCTTCAACATGAGAATAAGGCAGTAGAGATCAGTGAGACGTTTATGTTTCAAGCTTTAACATTATACGTAAACCTGGGTAAATGTAAGGACGTGACCGAGTGGTTGGTTGGATGACTTGGAGGAAGGGATCAAACAGCGTGACAGAGTGGCAAAGAGGGGCAATCGTATTTGGAAGTGCCCATGGCCATATGGTGTGTCACGTTGCTGGTTTTTTGGTGTTTCACTACTGTTCAGTATGTCTACAGACAATGGTGTGACAAGCGTGGCCACGAAACACAACGTCAGAATTGTGGTCGGAAAAAGATCATGACTGAGAGGGATTGGGGACGCATTTCACGGCTTGTGAATCAAAATCGCTTCCGAACCAGTGGCGAATTGTTACAGGCAGTGAATGAAGGTACACCCCAACCGTTGCATAGAGAACATAGCGTCGGGAACGACATGTAGTAAACACGTGGAGTCGGTCATGTCGCACGAGACCATTGCTCGCACACGCACATAAAGACAACAACATGGAAGAATATGTGACTAATTTTCAGAAAAATTTCCCACCCTATTACTTCTCGCTTCGCCTGAAACATCACCTCACTAGATTCGCATGGAGTATCTGTGGGGAATGTTGGACCAGCAGGTACAACGCCTACACCGGCTTCCCCATAGTTTGATGCAACTGCGCGATCAAATTCTCGGCGAGTTGCTTAATCTGGATTCGACGCACCTACACAGCGTTGTGACTCACTTCCTAATCGAATCCAGGCGGCTATCAAGTTCAGGGGCAGAATTATACGGTATTAAAATGTTGCTTGTAATGATTTCTCTAGGGGTGACTAATTTTTTGTCCTGCAACCTTATGCCGTAATCGAATGAAACCCTTGATGCAACAGGACATTTACATTCCTTTGGCAAAGAGTGATTTCGGCTATGTGAGTGTCCAGTATTACCTCCGTAATAATTTGTTGATTTCGGGACTTTGTGTATGTTGTGGTCTTCAGTCCTGAGACTGGTTTGATGCAGCTCTCCCTACTACTCTATCCTGTGCAAACTTCTTCATCTCCCAGTACCTACTGCAGCCGACATCCTTCTGAATCTGCTTAGTGTATTCATCTCTTGGTCTCCCTCTACGATTTTTACCCTCCACGCTGCCCCCAGTGCTAAATTGGTGATCCCCTGATGCCTCAGAACATGCCCTACCAACCGATCCCTTCTTCTAGTCAAGTTGTGCCACGAACTCCTCTTCTCCCCAATTCTATTCAATACCTCCTCATTAGTTATGTGATCTACCCATCTAATCTTCAGAATTCTTCTGCAGCACCACATCTCGAAAGCTTCTATTCTTTTCTTGTCTAAACTATTTATCATCCATTTTTCTCTTCCATACATGGCTACACTCCATACATATACTTTCAGAAACGACTTCCTGACACTCAAATCTATACACGATGTTAACAAATTTCTCTTCTTCAGGAAAGGCTTCCTTGCCAATGCCAGTCTACATTTTATATCCTCTCTACTTCGACCATCATCAGTTATTTTGCTCCCCAAATAGCAAAACTCCTTTACTACTTTAAGTGTCTCATTTCCTAATCTAATTCCCTCAGCAGCACCCGACTTAATTCGACTACATTCCATTATCCTCGTTTTGCTTTTGTTGATGTTCATCTTATAACCTCCATTCAAGACACTGTCCATTCCGTTCAACTGCTCTTCCAAGTCCTTTGCTGTCTCTGACAGAATTACAATGTCATCGGCGAACCGCAAAGTTTTAATTTCTTCTCCACGGATTTTAATACCTACTCCGAACTTTTATTTTGTTTCCTTTACTGCTTGCTCAATATACATATTGAGTAGCATCGGGGATAGGCTACAACCCTGTCTCACTCCCTTCCCAACCACTGCTTCCCTTTCATGCCCCTCGACTCTTATAATTGCCATCTGCTTTCTGTAAAAATTATAAATAGCCTTTCGCTCCCTGTATTTTACCCCTGCCACCTTCAGAGTTTGAAAGAGAGTATTCCAGTCAACATTGTCAAAAGCTTTCTCTAAGTCTACAAATCCTAGAAACGTGGGTTTGCCTTTCCTTAATCTTTCTTCTAAGATAAATCGTAGGGTCAGTATTGCCTCACGTGTTCCAACATTTCTACGGAATCCAAACTGATCTTCCCCGAGGTCGGCTTCTACCAGTTTTTCCATTCGTCTGTAAAGAATTCGATTTAGTATTTTGCAGCTGAGACTTATTAAACTGATAGTTCGGTAATTTTCACATCTGTCAATACCTGCTTTTTTGGGATTGGAATTATTATATTCTTCTTGAAGGCTGAGGGAATTTTGCCTGTCTCATACATCTTGCTCACCAGATGGTAGAGTTTTGTTATGACTGGCTCTCCGAAGGCTGTCAGTAGTTCTAATGGAATGTTGTCTACTCCCGGGGCCTTGTTTCGACTTAGGTCTTTCAGTGCTCTGTCAAACTCTTCACGCAGTATCGTATCTCCCATTTCATCTTCATCTAAATCCTCTTCCATTTCCATAATATTGCCCTCAAGTACCTCGCCCTTGTATAGACCCTCTATATACTCCTTCCACCTTTCTGCTTTCCCTTCTTTGCTTGGAACTGGGTTTCCATCTGACCTCTTGATATTCATGCAAGTGGTTCTCTTTTCTCCAAAGGTCTCTTTAATTTTCTGTAAGCAGTATCTATCTTACCCCTAGTGAGATCAGCCTCTACATCTTTACATTTGTCCTCTAGCCATCCCTGCTTAGCCATTTTGCACTTCCTGTCGATCTCATTTTTGAGACGTTTGTATTCCTTTTTGCCTGCTTCACTTACTGCATTTTTGTATTTTCTCCTTTCATTAATTAAATTCAGTATCTCTTCTATTACCCAAGGATTTCTACTAGCCCTCGTCTTTTTACTTACTTGATCCTCTGCTGCCTTCACTATTTCATTCCTCGAAGCTACCCATTCTTCTTCTACTGTATTTCTTTCTCCCATTCCTGTCAATTGTTCCCTTATGCTCTCCCTGAAACAATGTACAACCTCGAGTTCTTTCAGTTTATCCAAGTCCCATCTCCTTAAATTCCCACCTTTTCGGGACTTCATCAGGAAGGAAAATTGGAGTTTAACGTCCCATCGAACCGAGGTCGTTAGAGACTGTGCACAACGACGACTCAGCCAAGAATGAGTAAGGAGATCCGCTGCAACTGTTCAAATGAATCATCTCGCCACTGGCCTTAACCGATTTACGAAAATTGCGGGAAACATAAAACTGAATGGTCGGACAGGGATTTTAGCCACCGCGTCGTCCTCCTGAACGCTCAGTTTTAGCGGGCAGGGTCAACAGAAGAATTAGAGGAGATCTTAATCAGAGACATTCGTTTCTCGAGGGATGGCTTAACAAACGCAAGAGTAACACGGAAAAGTTCATAAAGTCTCACCGGAAGGACGGTGTGCGTCATTCGGAAGTTTTACTTTTAAAATTTTGACATCACACTTGCAAGAAGGATCAATCATATATCACATACAGAATGTTGGGGATATAAGTGCAGATATTTCTTTTCGTGTCAGTATTTACTTAATTTTTTAGACCAATAATTATAACTATTACATGTTGCATCTTTTAGGTTTCAAATATGCACGGCACAATAGAGCGATTAATGTAACTTGTCCCTGCGTTGCTGGTCAGGTTTTGAAGTGCGGACGCATGGACGCAAAACATAATCTGTGCTCATAGGTGTAGTCCACTTCACGGCGCAGTTACGACCGCCTAGAAAACATCAGGTAGTAAGTTATGGATCCCGCGTGGTAGCCGCGCGGACTATGGCGCCTTGTCACGGTTCGCGCGGCTCCCCCCGATGGAGGTTTGAGTCCTCCCTCGGGCATGGGTGTGTGTGTGTTGTCCTTAGCGTAAGTTAGTTTAAGCTAGATTAAGTAGTGTGTAGGCTTAGGGACCGATGACCTCAGCAATTTGGTCCCATAGGACTTACCATTAAAATGAAAATAAGAAAAAAAAAGAAAAAAGTAAATTATTATATGTGTTCACGGGAAGATTGTTGGTCGCAGACAAAAAAAACAGCAGACACCTTGAAGAGCTCACTTATGAAGGTACCAATGATAACAGTATCTGTACCCTAAAACTATGTATATTTCGCGAAATATCCCATTAATTCATACGAAGTCGTACTGATAGCCGTTCTTCTTGTACGCCGAGTGGATCAGGACAGGAGGAAGTATAGTGGAATACAATAACTTAAGGCTGCTTGTTTGGCATAGATATACACTATGTGATCAAAAGTATCCGGACACTCCCCGAAAACATACGTTTTTCATACTATGTGCATTGTGCTGTCAGCTACTACCAACTACTCCATATCAGCGACCTCAGTACTCGGTAGACATCGTGAGAGAGCAGAATGGTACGCTCCGCGGCACTCACGGACTTCGAACGTGGTCATACATATGTACGCGAGATTTCAACGCTCCTAAACATTCCTAGGTCCACTGTTTCCATATGATAGTGAAGTGGAAACGTTAAGTGACACGTACAGCACAAAAGCGTACAAGCCGACCTCGTCTGTTGACTGACAGAGACCGCCGACAGTTGAAGACGGTCGTAGAGTTTAATAGGCAGACATCCATACAGACCATCACCAGGGATTCCAGACTGCATTAGGATCTATTGCAAGTACTATGACAGTTAGGCTGGAGGTGAGAAAACTTGGATTTCAAGGTGGAGCGGCTGCTCATAACCCACATATCGCGCCGGTTAATGCCAAACGACGCCTCGCTTGGTGTAAGGGGCGTAAACATTGGACGACTGAACAGTGGAAAAACGTTGTGTGGAGTGACGAATCACGGTACACGATGTGGCGATCCGATGTCATGGTGTCGGTATGGCGAATGCCCGGTGAACGTCATCTGCCAGCGTGTGTAGTGCCAACAGTAAAATTCGGAGCGGTAGTGTTATAGTGTGGTCGTGTTTTCATGGAGGGGCTTCCACCTCTTGTTGTTTTGCGTGGAACTATCACAGCACAATACTACATTGATGTTTTAAGCACATTCTTGCTTCCCACTGTTGAAGAGAAATACGGGGGTGGCGACAGCATCTTTCAAAGCGATCGAGCGTCTGTTCATAAGCACTGCATGTGGCGGAGTCGTTACACGACAATTACATTACTGTAATGGACTGGCCTGCACAGAGTCCTGACGTGAATCCTATAGAACACCTCTGGGATGTTTTGGAACGCCGACTTCATGCTATGCCTCATCGACCGACATCGATACCTCTCCTCAGTGCAGCACTCCGTGAATAATGGGCTGCCATTCTCCAAGAAACCTTCCAGCACCTGATTGAACGTATGCCTGCGAGAGTGGAAGCTATCATCAGGCTAAGGGAGGACCAACACCATACTGAATTCCAGCATTACCGATGGAGGGCGCCACGAACTTATAAATTTTCAGCTCCGTGTCCTGATACTTTTGATCACATAGTGTAGAAGTAATTGTGTGTACTAACTTTATTGGTACGGACGACACGCTTTCATGTCGTGTCCATAAATATGAAGTATTTACACATTTTGTGAAGAAAAAAATACCTAGTATTTGCTTCATATTGCGATGTTTGCCATTCAGTAAACCAACGGGTTTAACTGTAGTTTGTCCAGTAAATGCTGCCTAGACGACATTGTATCAGGTCAGCTATCTCGGTTGTTTCCTGCAGCTCTAACTACTGACCTAAGCCAAAACAGGGATAGGACTGTTGTATTCAAATGGCTCGACACAAGTGTCATAACTTTGCGCGCTGCCTTATTAGACAATAAAGTTTCATTTTCTGTTTCATGACGCAAGAAGTTGCTTATTACATGACCTTTATTTCATTTAAGGAACTATCTTTCCCACTTATTTTTTAGCTATGACGGTGCGATTCCAGGGGATTCCTTTCAGAAGGCAGCTACACGAAATTTTAAAGTCTTAAGTGTGGCGACGTTGTTTTCAGTGGAGGTCTTGCAGCTTCTCGCAGTTCTTAGTTACTTCTCTTCCTCTCCCATTCAACTATCTTGTTTCGTAATAATACCAAACAGAGGCTAAAATATGCAGGAATAGCTTATACGATAATCTGATAAGTGACCTCTTTCGTGGATTAGTTACCTGTTTATGGTCGTAAAAGTTCTTCGTTGACTATGGAAGAATATTGACGGAAAGTAAAACATCGAACTAAGTTTTGCTTAATTTTGCAGACAAAAACGCTTCACATTGCAAGGCACATCATGATGTTGTTGGATTGTTTGGATTCCGAAAGACTGCCTACTTCCTCCTGCGAACTCTGGATAATGATTATTGTCAATGAGGACACACGGATACGTTCATGTGGAGATAATGGTCAGTTTCGATTTAGGAGAGATAATGTAGCGGAGGCAAAGTTTTGACATTAACGCTTGATGATGGGTGCAAGAAGATCAAAGACATTTTCATAGAACCTGACAACCTACAAAAATTGTTCTCCATTAGAAGCGGTGATTCTGTGAACCCTCTGCCAGGCACTTAATTGTGAATTGCAGAGTATCATACAGATACAGAAGCAATATGTTTGAAATCCTTAGGAAAGTGGTATAAACTGTTGGGGAAGACGGGAAATGTAGAATATATACTCCTTCGCCTGCATGTGGGTTCAATGTACACTACTGGCCATTAAAATTGCTACAGCACGAAGATGACGTGCTACAGACGCGAAATTTAACCACCAGGAGGAAGATGCTGTGATATGCAAATGATTAGCTTTTCAGAGCATTGACACAGGGTTGGCGCCGGTGGCGACACCTACAACGTGGTGACATGAGGAAAGCTTCCAGCCGATTTCTCATACACAAACAGCATTTGACTGGCGTGGCCTGGTGAAGCGTTGTTGTGATGCCTCGTTTAAGGAGGGGATATGCGTACCATCACGTTTCCGGCCTTGATAAAGGTCGGATTGTAGCCTATCACGATTGCGGTTTATCGTATCGCGAAACTGCTGCTCGCGTTGATCGAGATCCAATGACTGTTAGCAGAACATGGAATCGGTGGGTTCACGAGGGTAATACGGAACGCCGTGCTGGATCCCAACGGTCTCGTATCACTAGCAGTCGAGATGTCAGGCATCTTATCCCCAGTGCTGTAACGGATCGTGCAGCCACGTCTCGATCCCTGAATCCACAGATGGCGACGTTTCCAAGACAACAACCATCTGCACCGTCTCGGCTACGTTTGCAGCAGCATGGACTATCAGCTCGGAGACCATGGCTGCGATTACCCTTGACGCTGCATCACAGACAAGAGCGCCTGCGATCGTGTACTCAAAGACGAACCTGGGTGCACGAATGGCAAAACGTAATTTCTTCGGATGAATCCAGGTTCTGTTTACAGCATGATGATGTTCGCATCCGTGTTTGGCGACATCGCGGTGAACGCACATTGGAAGCGTGTGTTCGTCATCGCCATACTAGCGTATCACCCGGCGTGATGGTATGGGGTGCCATTGGTTACACGTCTCGGTCACCTCTTGTTTGTATTGACGGCACTTTGAACATTTCAGATGTGTTACGACCCGTAACCTTCATTCAATCCCTGCGAAATCTTACATTTCAGCAGGATAATACACGACCGCATGTCCTGTACGGGCCTTTCTGGATACAGAAAATGTTCGACCGCTGCCATGGCCAGCACATTCTCCAGATCTCTCACCAATTGAAAACGTCTGGTCAAAGGTAGCCGAGCAACTGGCTCGTCATAATACGGCAGTCATTACTCCTGATGCACTGTGGTATCGTGTTGAAGCTGCATGGGCAGCTGAACGTGTATACGCCAGCCAAGCTCTGTTTGACTCAGTGCCCAGGCGTATCAAGGCCGTTATTACGGCCAGAGGTGTTCGTTCAGGGTACTGATTTCTCAGGATCTATGCACCCAAATTGCATGAAAATGTAATCACGTGTCAGTTCTAGTATAATATATTTGCCCAATGAATAGTAGCAATTTTAATGACCAGTGGTGTATTTATTGAACCTACCTCCTCCTCCCCATCTCCCTGTTCGCAACTTCTTCCCTCTGTCAGTGTAACTCGTCCTTCCACCGCCGTCTATCTCTTCCCCCACAACAGACACACACACACACAGACAGACACACACACACACACACACACACTCTTCATCTCATCTTCCCCTGCCTTTGTCAATTTCCTCCACGCACCCCCTATGGCTACGTCTGCCTCCTTCCTCCTCCTCCCCACCTCTCTTTCCGCCTCCCCTTATTCCTTCTACACCTACCCACAATCCCTCTACACTTTCCACCTACCTCAGGAACTTTCCCCTCCTTCCCTCTCGCTGTCTATTTTGTCCTATCCCTCACTGTATCCATCCCCGCCTCTACTCATCTCACTTTGTCTCCACCTATTCTCATTGGAACTTGTAACCCCTGCAGTACAGTTCAATAACGCCGGCTGATACTATTCCCACGACATATTTGTCATGCAGAGATAGCTACAAATCAGGAGCTTGAAAATCATTTATTTGCCCACCATACAAAGCAGGTCTATAAAAAAGGCCATACTATGCCAACGCAATATACCTATCATACATTGCAGCCTATATGTTGGGGCCCAGATACTATTTCTTGCCCTCTGACATGTAGATTGCCCAGCATAGCGGGTTGGTTTGGTTGGATGGTACTAATAAAACACAATGTGCCTGTCATACAGGCCAGCCTGTATGCCAGGGGATTGAACAGGAACATGTTCTTGGCCGTTTTCTGGAACTATTAGAGCTAGGATGGGGGTGTGAGAGATGGGGTTACCTGCGTTTTGACTGGTTTGATGTGGCCCACCGCAATTTCTTCCTCTTGATCTCAGAGCAGCGTTACACTCAATTTCCTCTACAGTTTCTTTTCCTTTGTGGCTCCCTCTATTCCCGTCATTCTGTCCTTCCTTCTAGCCCCTTTTCCCCACATATTTCTTTTGCCGCCGATTTTGTGGGAAATATCTTCACTTGTTATCAAACTACTTAGGTTACAGCATCCGTCTAAGGCAACACGTCTCAAAGAAATCGATTCAGTTACTTTGCTGATTTCCCACAATTTATGATTTACTTTAACTTTGCGCTGTGCTCCAAACATACGTTGTCAGAACATTTCTCCTAAAATTTAGATCTATATTCGATACTGCTGTTAATGAGGGAAATTATTTTCCTGATTTGTTTTTTTGGAATTAAAGCCGTCCGTATCGCTTAACATATTTCTTTATTTACTTCATGTAATTATTTTTACTTTCGCGAGGACTGCCTCCTTTGCCTGTGCTAGTCTGCTTCTTACTTTCCCTGTGTTTCGTCTAATCTGTTCAGTTATGGTTCCAAGTAGGATAATTCCTTCACTTCAGGAGGTAGACTAGTACAGGAAAAGTGAACAGTCCTTGTTAAAAGAAGCCTATTTGTATAATACGTAGTCCTTAAATACTGAGAACGTACACCTGGAGGGTAGGATAATATCCAAGCGGATCATACAATACGAAAAAGAGGTAAAGGGAGAATATGAAACAGTTTTAGAAGTGGTGTAACCAAAAGATGCTGAAAGTGGACGAAACGTAAGAAATGAGGCTCCCTGCAAATTTGGCGCAGAAAGGAATACGTGGAAAACCCTAATTAAGGGCGGGATGGTAGGCAATGAGCTAAAACGTTAAGGCATAACAGTTCTCGAAGAGCTGAGTGAAATGGCGTACACGAACGCATCCGTCAGGGGTGTAACAGTTCGCCACGTGTTTGACAGTGCCCAAAAGCTTCGGCTGCAGACGACGGCAACTGTCATGTGTCTGTCCAGATTGACGGACATACCTGTCAAAGTTGCAGGTTTGGTGGCGGCCCAGTTCCACCGGAAATATTCAGCCCGGCTACCCTCTGTGCGCCCAAAGAATAATGCCTCTTAACGGACGGTTTGAAACCCTAGTAATAAAAGCCAATGCATGATGCACTATAGCTAGGTAAGAGAGATGTCTAACCAATGAAAGCTCTCTTCAACATAAAACAAATGCGCCCCAACTGAACTTTATACCAAAATTAATTGGGCAGATACAGAGCGATAAAGACATATCTCTTTTCGTGTAACTTTCGTTGCTTAACGTCGAAAAATACTCAAAAGGAAAATAATTTACAGTAGAATACTAGTCTACTGTCAAAAATTCACAATTAATATTCATTTGGAATCTGTTGGAACTTTTATACATTCTTACGTAATTTTAGCACAAAATGGTAAATGGAGCTCACGAGTAAGGAATTTACCACAGCGTGAGAAAGCAGACTTTAAGACGAGTCTATGGAGGTGCCCAAACTATGGTGCACTTCAGTCTGACTCAAATAAAGGGCGTTGAACCATGTAAAAAAAGCTGACGCTGATGCAGTCGCCTAAATTTTATACATTGTGAAAAAAGTAATAACTGCACACAGTTATAAACGTACAGCGGAACGCGAGATGGGAAGGTGCGTCATCTGACATATATAGGTAAAATGAAAAATTTCAAATGGCGACGCTAAATGTGGTCTCTATGGCTTGGTAAAATGGTCGGTGCTATTATAAATGACACGCGAAAGAGCGGTCTGTGCTCACTCTTCTGCTAGGCAGGGTCGTGAGCAATATTCTGCAGATAGCCAGCGGCGGTACGGTGCATGTGAATGAGACGTGTTCGGAGAAGGACTGTGTAACTGCCATGCTGTTAGACTTGGAGAAATTCTTGTAGGGTGTGGGACGAGTGAATATTTTGGTTGAGGCTGGACGTAGATTAATTCCGACAGTGGCTGGACAGAATAATCTGAGGTAGGGGACTTTGACTTTACGCAGGCAGTGTTGGACTTTGAAATAATTTGATAAAATCCGGACTATAATAATTCGATGTGAAGCGGGAGTGGGATAGTGTATTTAACTTACGTGTGCTGATTAATAGCCATCCAAACTACATATGCGACTCTTAATGTGTCATTGTGTTTTCGGAATACAATAAATGGAATCAACTTAGATGGAATTTTTTATTGAGAAATAATCCTTGTCATTTTATGGTACTGAAATGCTTCACAACTCCGAGATTTGATGATTTTATTAAGTGAACACCTTGGCTGCGGGCCGCCTTGACGCCTATGAATTTTACAGCCAAATCCAATACGATGAACATGTATCTGAAAAAGAAGCTACGATCGTAGCATCAGCAGTAACATCCTCGCTAGTGGTAGGGGGCCTACAGGGGAAATACTGTGCTTTAGAACAGGTATCGAAAGTTTTATTACAGATAATTCAGTACACTGGGTGTAAATTTACTCTGAGATCAATAAATTAACGCACAAGATAAAATACCAGCATGACGTATTAAACCAGTAAAAACTGATAAAAAAGTACACGAATAAGTACCTTTACGTCCTACTTGAAACCACTCCGGATTTTATGGCCTCCTTGTGGAAGAGGGTAGATCAGTATTATACGGGACATTAGAAACGCATCCCAACCTTGGAAGGAACGAGAATGGGGAAGGAAACAAACTATGGACTTCGAAATGAAAATAAACCAGCATTCATGTTAACTGACTTAGTGAACCGAAGTGAACCTACTGCTTGGACAACCGGAGGGTGATTTAAGCCTTGGTCATTCTGAACACTATCATCCCTTTGTTTTAGCTGTGGAACTTACAATTCACACAATTGTCCAATTTCTTCAGTCTGCAGATCGTTGCTTTCTCATTTTCAAATTACCGGTTTTAGGAAATCAGCTTCAGATCATATGTTGTAGTTATAGAATTACCTGCCGCCAAGGAACTGTCAGTTCACTGTCATATACTCATATTCCGATTTTATCACAGTAACAAAATACCTAAAATAATGAAATCTGATTACGAGACTTTTGTCACGCCATGCGCGCTTCAGTTTCAATAGCTGTGATAACGTATTTCATTGTTTTCAGTGTGGTGGTACGCCGTCAGTTTGTTTTCGCTATTAATTTTGTATATCATTTAACAACTATCTTGCATGTAGATTTCACAAGATAATTTTCCATAAAAAAAATATTCATCTGACAGGCCTAAGACTTCAATTACTTTGTGCAGGGTTACTCATCGGTCTCTCAATGCCACTTTTCTTACTTTATCGTCTCTTTTCTGTGTGACTGCATTCTTAACGTGAATACGCCACAACTGTATGAAGCCAACTATTTATTGACTACTCGAAATAAGGCTTCGAATACCTTGCGAATCCTCTTCAGATTTATGACGAGTGACAAACAGACGAAATCAAAAACCAAAATTATGATGGCAAGTGATCGAAGCGTGCTTATCATTTAAACGAAAAACAAATAACATGGACACTACTTTAAAAAATGTATCAGAAAAACATACTCATAGAAAGTTTACATTTCATTTACATCATTGCACAATAAGTAACAAAACCACAGAAACAAAGTTGATCGGTTTCAGCACCATTATATGTGCTACACCTAGAATTTACACTCTCCTTTCCGAAAATATGTTGATTTATAATCCGTAGTAAAAGTTTCGGTAATCAGCCCTGAAACGACACGGAAGCTTTGAGATAATATTGTTTTCATGGTGGTTCCACCATGAAAAAAACAGTTTTTCTTCTTTTCTGAGCGGACACATTTCGCTCAATTGTCAGCATCATCAGTTTTTTTTTCTATTTAATTTCTATTAAATGACAGGAAGAATTGTTTTTACTATCTATATGTGTAGAATTTCAATTTTTAAGTAAAGTACTTACGAAATTGAAAACAGATTTTTGTAATATTCCTTGTTAATCAATGCCGTGGTTTCTGTAGCTACTGTAATCTGTGATATAGCTTTTTTTATTTCACAGTTTGTGATGAGCTGCTATAGAGAACCTAACATAGAGAACACATTTATATCGACAATTTTCGACTGCGAATGTTAGACTGTTGTGGTTAAACTTATTTTATTCTATGGGAAAGACTGTTCGTGTGTTTACGAGAGCGCATGCTCGTTTCTGTCTCTGTCTCTGTCTGTCTGTCTGTCTCTCTCTCTCTCTCTCTCTCTCTCTCTCTCTGTGTGTGTGTGTGTGTGTTTATGTGTGGGTTTTTGTGTGAGTGCATGTTTGTGCAGGATATTTACACTTTTCCAGGTTTCCATATTGACACTGTATACGTTTAAAGTGCAGTTTCACAGTCAGGGCAATGTACAATCCTGTAGGAGTAATTGTAAACATATTGCACACACACTCCTAAAGACACACACATCACACAATCTTTCACAAAGAATAAAGCAGGCTTCACAACAGACTAACATTCACATTCGCAAATTATCAGTGTAATTATGATTTGTATAGTCACGGAAAAAAATGTGGGCAATAAAAACAGATATAACGCAAGGTACAGCAAGCCACACAAACCTCACCAATTCTTAAAATAGATTTTTAAAAAATCTGTTTCCAAATTCTTGAATACTTTAATTTAAAGCAGATTACATATGCGCTGGGAAAAAAAGGAGTGTTTCGTGGTACTTAGTAGAAATCATATAAGACAAAATATTGATGTTTCTGTAAATTGAGCCAAAAATGTATAGATAAAAAAGAAGAAAGAAATTGTCTTCGCTTGAAGGGGAAATCTATACAGAAATAAATTTGCTTGTAAGCAAACATGGACACAAAATTCAGCCTTAACCACAAGCTTAGAGATAGTTTAGTATCATCCTGCAAATTATCTACCATACTTATCAACCACTTAAGCATACATATGTTTTTGGATGGGGTCCGCCTTTAGCAAGACACAATTTTGTTTTTTATCCCAAACATGATTCACTGCAGTTGCAGCATCTTCAGTGGGCTTTTGTTACATAGCTGTTAAACATAAAGAATGTTCTTCACTGTTCGAATACATGGAAATATTACTTTTTATAATCTTAATTGCAGATTTTTGAAGAACACATGAAATTTTGTATTTATACCTTTTTACCATATGGTGTGATTTCCCTGATGTATTATACTTTTATGGTGCCTATTTTTCTTCATAGTTTGTCATCTGCAACCATATGCAACTTATTGTAGACAAATTATTTAAGCAAAAATTACGATTTGGAAACTGTTATGGCTATGGCTGAAATTAATTAATTCTATGTAGAAGGATTTGTGTGTGTGTGTGTGTGTGTCTGTCTATTTACATTATGTTTCACTAACGTTTTCTTTTTTTCTCATCTTCTTCACTGTGAAGCTCTGTATATTGAACTGTCACTGTCATTGTTTCATTGTTTACCAGCTGTAAAAACAATATGGCAGACAGTGGAACAGCTAAAGGTGTAAAAACAAGATGGTGGACAGTGGAACAGTTGAAGGTGTTCCTGACAGTTGTTTTGAACCTTTCAGACGTGTATGTGCCATTTTGTGTGTTTGTGTTTGTGTGTGTGTGTGTGTGTGTGTGTGTATGTGTGTGTGTGTGTGTGTGTGTGTGTGTGGGTGGGTGGGTGGGTGGGTGAGTGGGTGGGTGGGTGTGGAAAAGGGAAAGATAGAAAAAGAGACAGTAGGTCTGAGGATTTTTCATTATTATTATTACTGTTTTTTGTGTATGTGTGTACCTGGTGTACCGGTATGAAATGAGCGTTAAGATAAAAATGTGTCGATAGGGAACATTTGTTGTGAACGAGCCTTAACTTTTTTTGTTTGGTTGGTATGACATCTGTCAAAGATATTTAGTATACATCAAGTCATGGAACAAACAACACTATATGTTTTCGTTGTGTTAACAATGTCGAATTTTGTACCAGAAACTGATGATTTGCGGAAAGCATTAATTTTTTGTTTTCATTTGAAAAAAAGTGCTGCAGAGTCGAATCGAATGGTTGTCGAGGCATATGGTGATCATGCTCTATCAGAAGCAACATGCAAAAGATGGTTCAACGGTTCAAAAATAATGATTTTGATGTAAGAAATGAAAAACGTGGAAGACCACCAAAAAAGTTCGAAGACGCCGAATTGCAAGCAATATTAGATGAAGATGATACTTCGAGTCAGAATCAAATGGCAGCAATGCTAAATGTTGCACGACAAACAATTTCTCACCGTTTGAAAGCTATGTGAAAGATCCAGAAGTGTGGAAAATGGGTGCGACATGAATTGAATGAAAGACAGATGGAATATCGAAACACTATTTGTCAAATTCTGCTTCAAAGACATGAAAGAAAATCAGTTTTGCATTGAATTGTTACTGGAGATGAAAAATGGATTTATTTTGAGAATCCTAAACGGGAAAAATCGTGGGTTAATCCGGGACAACCATCAACATCGACTGCAAAACCAAATCGATTCCGCAAGAAGACAATGTTTGGTGGGATCAGAAAGGTGTGGTGTATCATGAGCTTCTAAAACCCGGTGAAACTGTGAATACTAATCGCTACAGACAACAAATGATCAATTTGAACTATGCATTGATCGAAAAAAAACCAGAATGGGACAGAAGACATGGCAAAGTAATTTTTTTACACGACAATGCACCTGCACGCAAAGCAAAACTGGTTCAGGATACAATCAAAACACTTGGATGTGAGCTGCTACCCCAACCGCCGTATTCACTAGACTCGGCCCCTTCCGACTACCATTTGTTTTCATCAATGGGACACGCATTGGCTGAGGAACAATTCGATTCCTACGAAGAAGTCGAAAATTGGGTGTCTGTCTGGTTTGCTTCAAAAGACGAACATTTCTATTGGCGTGGTGTCCACAAATTGCCAGAAAGGTGGTCAAAATGTATAGAAAGCAATGGTCAGTACTTTGAATAAGATGTTTTTACTTTTCAGTTCAAAATTAGTGTTTCATTTTCACAAAAAAACGTGCATTTCATACCGGTACACCTTGTATATATGTATGTATGTTTGTATGTGTGTGTGGGGGGGGGGGGGGAGTACGTAGGTTGGTGTTATCCAATAATTACTTGAGGGCAGAGAACAGAGTTCCACTGCAGAGAGCTGTGTGTTCACTTATTACTTGTTTTCATTCAACTATGGCTTTTTGTATTTGGTAGTTTTCTTCAGTTATTAGTTTTTGTGGGGGCTGTTGCTGCAGTTGAGAATTTTCAAGTGAGTATTGATGTCTCTTGGGCTATGTTTTTTGTCCATGAGGTGTCCAGAAAATGTGGAATGACAGCTGTTACGTTTTTAATGTTCTTCTGTGCTCTGCGTTTCTGGTATTAAAGTTTCTGCTTGTGTGTCCTATATAAACTGATTTGCAGTCATGACATGTTAGTTGGTAAATACCAGATGTGTTGTGTTTGTCTGTGCTTGTGTTGGTTGTCCCTAGTTATCTCTGTGTTGACTTTTCTATCCTGTAGACTGTTTTCGGCCCTTGTTTTTCGAGTATGGTGCTTGTTCTGCGGGCTGCTTTGTTGTTGTAGGTGAGAGTGAACCAATTGTTTTTTTTTTTTTTTTGGCTGTTTCTAGTTCGTGTGTGCTCCTATGCATGTTATATATATTTGTAAGTTGGTGAGAGGGCTTTTGCTTTTGTGTTTTGGGTGTCCTTTTTAATTTTGTTTTAATTAAGTGGTTAAGTTCATCTACAGTGTTTGTATCATATTCATTCTCTACAGCTATTTGTCTGATGGTCTGTAATTCATTGTTATAGCTGTTTTCCGTGTGTGGAGTTTCGTTCAGTCTGTGTAGCATATATCGGAAACAAGCTAGTGTGTGTGCAATGGGATGATTAAAATGTTTGTGAGTGGTTGTACTGGTGGTGGTCACTTTCATGAATATCGAGAATTGCTGTTGGTTGTTGTGTCTGTACATCGTGAGAGCAAGGAAATTTAAACTTGGTCCTTTTCTGTTTCTATGGTGAATTTTATTTGTGGGTGGACTTTGTTTACATAACTTAGGCGTTGTTGGATGCGACTGGGTGTTTCATCTAGGAGCCATATGCTGTCATCTACATATGATAGCAATATATTTTCTGGTATTGTTTGGGTTTTACTGTTGTCTCCATTGTTTTTTTTTTCAATGTGATTGAGAAAAACGTTGGCTAGGAGACTACTGACTGGTGACCCCCTTGGAAGCCCATCTTCTTGTGAGTAGAACTGATTGTCAAATCAGAAATAGTATAGCACTGTGATTAGTTTTAGAAATTAGTTTGGAAATTTCTTTCTGTTCTTCTAATTGCTGTTTGATGATGTTTATGGTTTCTCTGGTGGGGATATTGGTGTACATGGATGTGATGTCAAATCATGTGAGTATGGCTGTTGCAAGTATGTTGATGTTTTTGATATTTTGCATCAGCTCTTCAGTGTTGTGTAGTTATTTGTGTAGTTTCTGTAAGCATGTGTTCATTTCTCTGGCTAAGTGAAATGTGGCTGCAGTTCTGAAAGTGACGACAAGACATATCAGAATGTCCTCCTTGTGGAGCTTTAGTAGGCTGTTCAGTGTGGTTGCTTGGGGGTTCTTTTGTTTCAGCCATTTCGCTTTCTGTTTTATGAATATGTGTGAGATATTTTCTAGAAGTGTTTGTGTGTTTTTCAGGTATCTTTGAGTTGGGTCACTGGTTAGCTTTGTTATGTTGTCTTCCAGAAATTTTAACGTTCTATCCTTGTATTCATCTTGTTTTATTATTATCATGGTGCTGCCCTTGTCTGATCTCGCAACGAGTGTCTCATTGTTTTTAAGTTTGTCCTTTATTTTTCTGGAGGTTTTTCTTCTTCAGGTTTTTCTTCTTGTCAGTATGTTGTTTTTGTTTTCCTTTGCATTGTATTGTATTGTATGGAACTGGGGACCTAGAAATGGCAGAGAGGCTTCGTAACCGCCATAGCCCTTTGTGGTTCACAACCCCACAACAGGCTACAGCAGTTCACTGACCACACCACCACTCCACACAGAACCCTGGGTTATTGTGAGATTCGGCCCCCGCTTGGCGGATTCGTGCCAGGGACCGGTACACCCTCCAGCTCAGAAAGCAATGCGTTGGACTGCACGGCTAATCAGGGAGGCTTGTTTTCCTTCATTATGCATCCTATTTCTTCTGAAAGTAATTCTCTTGTTAGACCTGCATTGAAGTTTGGGTTACTGTTTCTTTTTTGTTGTTTTATGGTGTATTCATTTTCTGTGATAAGATTCTCTACTGTATTGTGTGTAATTTCTGTACTAACATCGTGTTTTGGGCTTTTTTCTAGAAAATTTGTTTCTTGGTTAGTTAGTTGTATGACAAGAAGGTTGACCAGATGTTTATAGCATGTGTGTACAATGTTGTTTTAAAAGTGTGTTTAGTTTTTGTTGTTGTTTATTCCAGCTTGTTTTTATTTGTTTTTCTGTGTTTTGTTTGGCAGTTATCATGATATCATTAAATAAATCAGAAATTTTGATGTGATTTCCTAACTGCAGGGGAATTTTGAATAGTTCAACATGGAGTTCCTGCTTTTATGTATGTAGGTATCTAATTACTTACTGCCGGCCGAAGTGGCCGTGCGGTTAAGGGCGCTGCAGTCTGGAACCGCGAGACCGCTACGGTCGCAGGTTCGAATCCTGCCTCGGGCATGGATGTTTGTGATGTCCTTAGGTTAGTTAGGTTTAACTAGTTCTAAGTTCTAGGGGACTAATGACCTCAGCAGTTGAGTCCCATAGTGCTCAGAGCCATTTGAACCATTTTAATTACTTACTGCGGCCACTCAATTTCGGCTTTGTATTTGGCATGTGGGGCTGCAGGTGACTTACTGTTTACATTTACATGTGTATAGTTAGGTAGTACATTATGCAAAAGACAAATTCTGTTGAATATTATATTTAAAATAGTTCCATGTAATTTAGCTGTGGTACTTCTCTGTTTCTGCTTTGTCCAGTTCAAAGTTGTGCTTGCTCGGTTTTTACTGATCACAACTTGGACAGGACATAAACTGTAGCCTCTCTCATTTGCACTTCCAAAGAGTAAAAATGCGAATTATTAAGTTTCTAAGGCCAAGATGGCTTAAACGTTCCTTTTTTTACTATAACCGGTTCCGAAAGACTTAGCTGTCATATTCAGGTCCTCAAAAATTATTGTTATAGGAAGTTTTAGCCTAGTAAATCAAATCGCCCCTTCTTATTTGCCAACATAAGAAAATTAACAGATGCGAGTACTGTTTTTCTCATTGTGCTGTCGTAATGGAAGTATTACACATACTAGTAACTGTACGAACTGCGGCACGGGGTTCAGGGAGGGAAGCAATTACGGCTGAGGCGGGCAGCGGCCGAGCGCGGCCGCTGCGGCCGGCTACGTCGGGCAGACGTCAGCAGGTGGCGGCTGGCGTCTGGCGGGCCCCGCACTGCGGACACAGCAGCCGGCGTGCCGTGGCGCAGTCCGTGCCGCAGCCGCGGCGGGCTCCGGGGCCGGACCGCCCACAAAGGCCCGGCCCTTTATATTACAACACATCCTGCTGCGAGCTCTCCACAGCCCGTATCAGCAGAACATCGTGCAAGCGAACGTTCTTCGTGAGATAGACAGCATGACTTGAGGCCATACAGTTTGAAACGCGGCGGGGTGGAATAGCTACACTTCCTGTAATACTGTTTCTAACATGAATACTGTTCTCCTCTAACCCCTCTTCATTTGTAATGCTTCTTGTTACGTCTGCCACAGTCGGCCCCTGACAGGCAGACTACACTCAAGACACCCCAGTGTACCATATAACATACACAAGCACTTGCAGGCACATCCAATAGCAAAACAATTCTTCAAAATAAACAGAACTTGCTAGAGACTAATGTGAACCTTTTTCTGCAGAGGTCGCTCACAGACACAGGGAAAGTTGGAGTACTCCGCCGACCTCCGCCGGCTTTATAAGGCCACCGAAGCAGCAGTACAGCCAGTTCCTCGCCGAGCTAGGACCAGCTCCGACGGACCTCACCGACGCTCTTGATGAACAGTCGTATACATGTTATTTGTTTTCTTTCTGTGTACACAGTGATTGTTGCAGAAGAGTAGTTCAGTTTCAATAAACGACATTATACCGGGTGTTCTACAATAATGAGTATTCTTCACTTCTACTGCGAATACCTCCAATTGATAAATATTTCTACAGCTGCTGTCCTGTCGTCTTTAGTTGCATGTACACTGAGATGACAAAACTCATACACTTGTACAGATGGCGCCAAGAGCAGTGCAGTGGCAGAGCAGTTATTTGAACTCAGATGATTGATGTGCAAATGTCTCTGACGTCATTATGGCCGCACGACAGGAATCAATAGACATTAAACGTGAAAAGGTTGATAGAGCTCGACGCATGGTACGTTCCATTCCGAAACTAGGGAGTTCAATACTCGTATACTGACAGTGCCATAAGAGTACCGAAAATACCAAATTTCAAGCATTACCTCTCACCACGGACATCGCAGTGGCCGATAGCTTTCACTTAAAGACCCAGAGCAGCGGAATTTGAGTAGAGTTGTCAGCGTCAACACACACAAGTAACACTGCGTGAAATAACCGGAAAAAACGTAGTTATCAGTGCGGCAAAATTTGGCGTCAGTGTGCTATGGCACAAGACGATCGATGCGAGTGCTTTTGCTATCAGCATGACATCGGCTGCAGCGCCTCTCCTGGGCTCGTGATCATGTCAGTTGGACCCTAGACGACTGGAAAGCCATGGTCTGGTTAGATGAATCCAGATTTCATATGGTAGCAGCTGATGCTAGGGTTAGAGCTTTGCGCAGACCTCACGGAGCCATGAACCCAAGTTGTTAACAAGGCACTGTGCAAGCTGGTGGTGGCTCAACAATCGCGTGGGGTGTGTTTACACTCAGTGTAGTGGATACTCTGGTACAACTGAACCGATCATTGATTGGAAAACGTTATCTTCGGCTACCTGCAGATACACTACTGGCGTGCTACAGACGCGACATTTAACCGACAGGAAGAAGATGCTGTGATATGCAAATGATTAGCTTTTCAAAGCATTCACACAAGGTTGGCGCCGGTGGCGGCACCTACAACGTGCTGACATGAGGAAAGTTTCCAACCGACTTCTCATACACAAACAGCAGTTGACCGGCGTTGCCTGGTGAAACGTTGTTGCCATGCCTCGTGTAAGGACGAGGAATGCGTACCATCACGTTTCCGACTTTCATAAAGGTCGAATTGTAGCCTGTCGCGATTGAAGTTTATCGTATCGCGACATTGCTGCTCGCGTTGGTCGAGATCCAATCACTGTTAGCATAATATGGAATCGGTAGGTTCAGGAGGGTAATACGGAACGCCGTGATGGATCCCAACGGCCTCGTATAACTAGCAGTCGAGATGACAGGCATTTTATCCGCATGGCTGTAATGGATCGTGCAGCCATGTCTCGATCCCTGAGTTAACAGATGGTGACGTTTGAAAGACAACAAACATCTGCACGAACAGTTCGACGACGTTTGCACCAGCATGAACTCTCAGCTCTGAGACCATGGCTGCGGTTACCCTTGACGCTGCATCACAGACAGGAGCCCCTGCGATGGTGTACTCAAGGACGAACCTGGGTGCACGAATGGCAAAACGTCATTTTCTCTGATGAATCCAGGTTCTGTTTACAGCATCATGGTGGTCGGATCCGTCTTTTGCCACATCGCGGTGAACGCACATTGGAAGCGTGCATTCGTCATCGCCATACTGGCGTATGACAAAGCGTGATGTTATGGGGTACCATTGGTTACACGTCTCGGTCACCTCTTGTTCGCATTGACGGCACTTTGAATAGTGGACGTTACATTTCGGATGTTTTACGACCCGTGGCTCTACCCTTCATTCGATCCCTGCGAAACCCTACATTTCAGCAGGATAATGCACGACTGCATGTTGCATGCCCTGTACGGGCCTTTCTGGATACACAAAATGGTTCAAAAGGCTCTGAGCACTATGGGACTTAACAGCTGTGGTCATCAGTCCCCTATAACTTTGAACTACTTAAACCTAACTAACCTAAGGACATCACACACATCCATGCCCGAGGCAGGATTCGAACCTGCGACCGTAGCAGTCGCGCGGTTCCGGACTGAGCGCCTAGAACCGCGACACGACCGCGGCCGGCTACAGAAAATGTTCAACTGCTTCCATGGCCAGCACATTCCCCAGATCTCTCACCAATTGAAAACGTCTGGTCATTGGTGGCCGAGCAACTGGCTCGTCACAGTACGCCAGTCACTACTCTTGGTGCACTGTGGTATCGTGTTGAAGCTGCATGGGAAGCTGTACCTGCACACGCCATCCAAGCTCTGTTTGAGTCAATGCCCAGGCGTATCAAGGCCGTTATTACGGCCAGGGGTGGTTGTTCTGGGTACTGATTTCTCAGAATCTATGCACCCAAATTGCGTGAAAATGTAATCACATGTCAATTCTAGTATAATATATTTGTCGAATGAATACACGTTTATCATCTGCATTTCTTCTTGGTGTAGCAATTTTAATGACCAGTAGTGTAATTTGCAGCTATTCATGGACTTCATTCTCCCAAACAACGATGTCACACCACCGGGCCACAACCTTTCATGATTGGTTTCAAGTACAATGAGAACAATTCGAGCAAATGGTTTGGCCATCCAGACTGCCTGACGGGAGTCCCATTGAACATTTATGGGACATAATTGAGTCTTTTGCTTGTGCACAACATCCTGCACCGGCAACACCCTCGCTATTGCGGACGACTATAGAGGCAGCACGCCTCATTGTTTATGCAGGGGACTTCCAACGACGTGTTATGTCCATGCCACGTCAAGCTGGTGCACTAGACTGCGCAAGAGGAGATCCGGGACACATTATAAAATGCCCCACGATCTTTGTCATCTCAGTGTAATATTTTGATAATGATTAGTTTGGAAACTAACAAGACCTAAACACTCAAATACACATAGCACACATACGCAATGGCAACACCACTCAGAAACGAAGCACATGATATGTATCACTTACACATCTGAATTAACGCGCAGATTGGCGAACATGCTGGAAAGACAAGACTTCCATATAGCGTATAAAACTGTTCAAGCTCTCCAAATAAACTTAAGCCAACCAACAATCCATCGGGAAAATTCAACGGATCTAAACTATACCGCTTTAATTGTGAAATTTGTGGTGCAGTAAGCCTGGCTATGACATGTAGGAACTTTAAAAAGCGGTAAAAAGAACACATGAGGTGTTGGAACTATGAGAAAAGTCATTCCACATTTGCACAACGCTTAAAACACCATAACCAACATCCTAAAACTGGGAACAAGATATGAAAATCATGAGCATCGGTAACTCTCTTGTCAGGCCTGCACTGAAGTTTGGATTACTGTTTCTTTCTTGAATGAGATTTTCGTTCTGCAGCGGAGTGTGCGCTGATATGCAACTTCCTGGCGGATTAAAACTGTGTTCGAGTCTCGGTCGGGCACACAGTTTCAATCTGTTTCTTTCTTCTTGTTTTCTGGTGTATTCATTTTATAGTCTCTTACTATGTATGTAAATAGCTTTCTCAATGTTCGTCTCCTTAGATTAGTGGGGAAAAAAGTGGTCAACGCGTCTGACTACCATGCAGTGCGCCCGCGTTCGATTTCCGGCTGGTTCGGAGATCTTCTGCGCCCGGCGACTAGATGGCCGAATCATTTCATTTCAGTTTCCTCAATTTCGGGAAGTTTTATGACATGGAAAATGTTTTGTTTTGTAGGTGGAACTCTCGATCACTTTTGAAGCCCCACGAGTCCAGTAAAGTTTCCGTATACCGCTATCATCCCCATGATTATTTGGTATTTTAAACTTTTCCTTCATATTTATTGTTATTAAACTTAAATATGATAATCATTTTTTTGCAATGAGTTGTATAGATTTAACAACACAGATTGATAGGATCCATAGGCTATTAGTGGTCAAACAAAATTCACAATTGGTACAGCTAACTAGTGCAGTAACTTCCCTCTCTGAATGATGTTGATTACAGATTTTATGAGATATTAATTTACTAATGAATGACGAATCCCGTGGAATAAATTCAATAACATAACGTCTGTACCATTTGAATGATGGCCATCGACTGACACTGACGTTATGTACGATGTTCAAATGGCTCCGAGCACTATGGGACTCAACTGCTGAGGTCATTAGTCCCCTAGAACTCGGAACTAGTTAAACCTAACTAACCTAAGGACATCACACACATCCATGCCAGAGGCAGGATTCGAACCTGCGACCGTAGCGGTCTTGCGGTTCCAGACTGCAGCGCCTTTAACCGCACGGCCACTTCGGCCGGCGTTATGTACCATGTCTACTTACAGACGCGCTTAGGACAAATATTACAAAACATTAATTCAGAGAACAATTACATTTGTTTAATCATGAGCTGTATCCTCTTAAATTGTTATAGGTACTGATTTTACTTTTTTGGAGCGGGAGCATTGACATGTACCTTGATCTACAAAATACTGCCAAAAGATTTCTGATAAAATAAATTTTCTAATTTGAATATTTTGTTAACTGAAATGATACCTTAGTAAAAGTATAAGGTTTTCCAAACAGAGAAGTTAGGCAGAAAAACCACAAAATTAGATTTCGGAAATCATTACGAATTAAAACTGAAACATTTTACAAAACGATAATTTTGAATACGAATAACTTTTGAAACATGGAGTTTAGGCCTTTCAAATAAAATATGTCGAACTCAAAAACATAGTTACTGGTGGAATCGAATACTGAAGTGCACATGGTTTACATGATTAATGATTTGTAGATATTACTTTAAATGGATCGTTCTTCGAAAACTAACTATACCGTTATCATCAGTAGTTTCAAAACTATAATGGATAGTAAAGTCCAGTGAAACACAGTTTTGACAATAATATAGCATTATCTTGGTAATTATTACTCTTGATCCGAATAATCGAAACTGAGTCAGACATATTTTTTTCACGAAATGCGTTTGGACTTTATTACTTGCAAGGTGCCTTCAGTGGCCTAAATATATACATGCTTCTGTTCATGGTTTTTGCTTTGCGTTTTGGACTTCGTGTATATTGTGCTTTTAAGCAGTAATGACACTTTTTTACTTTCCTATGATGTGGCAGTAGTGCAAATATCTACTTGCATATTTCGTAGATATTGAACTCAATGTGTACTTTTTCCCGTTTTACACCTTCTCTTCTTCTGCATGCTACCATAGGTAATTTTGTTTCCAAAACGCTACGAAAGGAACACTCGTTTTTATGTTAAGTTTTGGATGGTGTTATCAACTGTCGCATGTTATTGCCATTTACCGTATCATTTCCTTTATTAAGTTTAGCACAGAGTCTCTGTCTTGTCCCTTATCATTTGCTTGCTCCCTGCAATGGCTTTCCGGGAAACGGTAGGTTTACTGCTTTGGTATGAGGTTCAAATAGCTCTGAGCACTATGCGACTCAACTGCTGAGGTCATTAGTCCCCTAGAACTCGGAACTAGTTAAACCTAACTAACCTAAGGACATCACACACATCCATGCCAGAGGCAGGATTCGAACCTGCGACCGTAGCGGTCTTGCGGTTCCAGACTGCAGCGCCTTTAACCGCACGGCCACACCGGCCGGCGTTATGTACCATGTCTACTTACAGACGCGCTTAGGACAAATATTACAAAACATTAATTCAGAGAACAATTACATTTGTTTAATCATGAGCTGTATCCTCTTAAATTGTTATAGGTACTGATTTTACTTTTTTGGAGCGGGAGCATTGACATGTACCTTGATCTACAAAATACTGCCAAAAGATTTCTGATAAAATAAATTTTCTAATTTGAATATTTTGTTAACTGAAATGATACCTTAGTAAAAGTATAAGGTTTTCCAAACAGAGAAGTTAGGCAGAAAAACCACAAAATTAGATTTCGGAAATCATTACGAATTAAAACTGAAACATTTTACAAAACGATAATTTTGAATACGAATAACTTTTGAAACATGGAGTTTAGGCCTTTCAAATAAAATATGTCGAACTCAAAAACATAGTTACTGGTGGAATCGAATACTGAAGTGCACATGGTTTACATGATTAATGATTTGTAGATATTACTTTAAATGGATCGTTCTTCGAAAACTAACTATACCGTTATCATCAGTAGTTTCAAAACTATAATGGATAGTAAAGTCCAGTGAAACACAGTTTTGACAATAATATAGCATTATCTTGGTAATTATTACTCTTGATCCGAATAATCGAAACTGAGTCAGACATATTTTTTTCACGAAATGCGTTTGGACTTTATTACTTGCAAGGTGCCTTCAGTGGCCTAAATATATACATGCTTCTGTTCATGGTTTTTGCTTTGCGTTTTGGACTTCGTGTATATTGTGCTTTTAAGCAGTAATGACACTTTTTTACTTTCCTATGATGTGGCAGTAGTGCAAATATCTACTTGCATATTTCGTAGATATTGAACTCAATGTGTACTTTTTCCCGTTTTACACCTTCTCTTCTTCTGCATGCTACCATAGGTAATTTTGTTTCCAAAACGCTACGAAAGGAACACTCGTTTTTATGTTAAGTTTTGGATGGTGTTATCAACTGTCGCATGTTATTGCCATTTACCGTATCATTTCCTTTATTAAGTTTAGCACAGAGTCTCTGTCTTGTCCCTTATCATTTGCTTGCTCCCTGCAATGGCTTTCCGGGAAACGGTAGGTTTACTGCTTTGGTATGAGGCAACTGATATTTTGTTACGTAAAGCGTGTGGAACTTGATAGAATAGTAACGAGACAACAGCGCTGCAAACTGTTGTACTGCGGTTAGGAGAAGACGTCTTATTTACAAAAAGGGTCGGCCCCCGCGACTCTTGCGTTTACCAGTGCGCTTGAAGCACATCGGTCTGTGCTCTGCTGTGGTAGGGCTGAGACAAATTGCTCCGGAAATTAATTTAGGTTTACAGAACGTATATGACAATCAGAAACCTAGAAATGAATTTCGTTTATAGTGAAAACAGCCGGCGGTTCGCAGCTCGTGGTCGTGCGGTAGCGTTCTCGCTTCCCGCGCCCGGGTTCCCGGGTTCGATTCCCGGCGGGGTCAGGGATTTTCTCTGCCTCCTGATGACTGGGTGTTGTGTGATGTCCTTAGCTTAGTTAGGTTTAAGTAATTCCAAGTTCTAGGGGACTGATGACCATAGATGTTAAGTCCCATAGTCCTCAGAGCCATTTGAACCATTTGAAAACAGCCAAACTGTTACAGCAGCTGAAAGATGTCCATGTTGTGCTGAAACCTCACGATCTAAGTTTGCAAGTTTCGAGAAACTGAATGCAAAGAATAAAATATGCTAATTAAAAAGAACAAATAACATATTAGCAGCAGTGAAACATTATCTGCACATCAGTACGAGGCAGGTTGAAGGTCCGAATGGGATCAACCAAAGAGGAACTAGGCGAATTTTATATCCCGAAGTATTTCGTTCTTTCCACATTTCGCTCCATGAACAGCTTGCTGTTAATGACTTTCAAAACAGGATTCCGTTCTCCGAAAGTTGTCTATGAAATACGTAAAGTGATCCTGATTCCTGTGGAATAATTTTTATTTGTAGACACATCGTTTATATACCATGGGCTAATCATTTAATACACTGCTGGTGAAATCGGAGTACAACCTGCTGGAGAGATGAACAACGATATTCGTCCGTTTATTGGAACATATCCTACTCGAAATACGGCAGTTCTTATGATACCGACAAGAGGAATGTATACAAGCCTTCAGGCTGAAGGAAAAGGTGGTCGTAATTAAAGGGTAAACAGGACGTTTGGAGATCTTTGGATGGGTTGTTCGGGATGAATAAAATTGCCTCGGTGACGGTACCAAACGGTTACTGCTGAGTACCTGTTTGTTATCGTGGGTACTTGGGCTAAGCACGGCTTTGTTTAAAAAGGATAGCTCGATGTACTCGTAGGATCGAGTCTCGCACATCTGATTTTATGCCCTGCAGCTAATTATCTGAAAATAATAACCTGTAGCAGTGATCCTCTAGTTCACATAGTCTAAGTACTGGCTAGAACTGTTAGTTAATAAAATGCACAGAAATGTGAAACAGATGTTAAATGAATAATTTAACAAGGGTTCTATTCTAATGCTTATAATTGATGTAGATGACAGTGAATCACGTTGAATAATGTTTATTTAAGAAAGTACATCTCAAATAAATGGAAGTGGTCCTTCGAAATCATTTAAATATGGACAAAAAATACCGTTATGGTATTACAGTTAAGTTACGTTCAGGGAGTTACGAGAATGGTAGTAAAATCCGCAAATCAAATAGTCATGAAAAACTAGCGAAAACTAAATCCATTTCGTGACAGAAATACAGTACATTAAGCATTCACTAGCTCAAAATACTTCAGGGTTCAACATGATGATTATCAAATTAACACACGTGATATAAAAATTAGTAACGCATACTCTATCTATCGTCAGTTCAATAATACAATCGGAATATGTTACAGTCCTGCTCTGGAACACATTCCGATCTCCCAAAATATAAAGTTCCTACAAAAGTTAGAGTACTGTAGTGGCCATTCACTGCCCAGAATCAATCACCTACATGAGTGAATCACACACGTTACCGTAGGCAGGTCTGCCTTCTTACAGCAATCGCAACAAGAATGTTCAGAACCACTCCCTTGAGTTCTTCACTCTACAAGTGTCGGTCTTCACTTAACTCCCATAGTGTTCCGCTACTATCTACATTACCATAAGCGAAATGCCATCCGGACCAAAAATACATCGTTCTTAAGCTCTGCAGACATGATTGGATTCAAGCTGACCACTTCCCAGTCCAAAGAAAGAAATTGTAACAATATTTGAAAAAAGAAATGTCATAAACATTCAGCTACACTCAGATCAAAATGGTTCAAATGGCTCTGAGCACTATGGGACTTAACATCGGAGGTCATCAGTCCCCTAGAACTTAGCACTACTTAAACCTAACTAAACTAAGGACATCACACACATCCATGTCCGAGGCACGATTCGAACCTGCGACCGTAACGGACGCGCGGTTCCAAACTGAAGCGCCTAGAACCGCTCGGCCACTCGGCCGGCTACACTCACATCATTTACACTAAATGGAATTAATGATTGGCTCATAAATAAATAAGCCAGCATTCTTGCGCAAATGCGTTCATGGTAAATGACAGAAGATTGACCGTAAGTATTGTTTAAACAGTTATTTTTGCCATCTCGACAGAAGCGTCTTTTGTTTCTTTTTTCAGTCATGGTCTCCACTAAAACACGCGATAGGCCACATACAAATTAGCAGTTTTGAATAGTGCTTGCAGTCACCATTTAAATAAAGTTACTGGCAAAATAGTAAACTTTTCATTAAATAACTGCACAAACATGACAATATGAGGTATTCATGCTGCATTCACTTGCTGAGTAACTGCGGTAGATACGATGTTCTGACAAAGAATTTCATAACAAAAAGGCGTAATTAATTAGGAAATAAATAATATGAAACGAATAAAAGTTGTTAATTCAGAGGTTTGTAACACCGGATATGCATATCCTCCTATTTCCATCTATTGTACTGTAAGTTTTTTTCCTTATTTTGTTACCTGAATATATGACATTTCTGTGCCTTTATATATTGTAATTGTTTTACTATTTGTATATATATATATATATATATATATATATATATATATATATATATGTCGATGTATATGTTTCGTAAATATTATTTGTATTTTTACGCTGGGTCTTGCCTAGGGAAAACTGCTATCGAACGATTACATCGATAGGTCGTGTGAAGAATCAAAGTGTGTAGGATCTTTGGTAGTGTGTCAACTCTGCCGCGTGGAGCGCGGGCAGAGGGAGTCTGGCTGGAGTAGCGAGTGGAGCAGGTGTGTTGTGTGTAGCTCCCGCGAGTTGCCGCGCTTTCGGGGTTTGGCAGCATGTAATTGCGCTCCACTTGCGATGATAGTTTCTGATATGGTGTCGCGGACGGGAAGCATTAGCTGGCGCACATCAAGAGCCCGTTTCGTCTGGTGACCGTGTCGAGAATAAGGCGCGCCAACATCCAGCTTCTGCAACTGCGACGGCCGACAATGAGTGACTGTCGCCACCTCCTCGATCGACGGCTTCAAACCTTCAGTCAACCAACAAGGAAGACTGGAAGAACGTAAAGTTTTAGAACTGTATGGCAGACCTCAGCTTTTCAAACTTTTAAAATTGTTGCATCACAAAATTACAGATACTTAGCATGAACCTTTGTTGCTCATTGTCCCAATTGCATTACCAAGCAGGGTCCCTTCCTTTTCCGAAATGAACCCGAGTGTCGTTGAAATTCAAACGCCAGCATAATTCCATTTCACTGCTTTAATTTCAAAGTTCAATTAAAGTATTCATAGCTGGCTACAATACTTAGATTACACAAGCACAAATTAAGAGTGCTAGTTTTGTTACCATATTTTAGCTTACCTGTGACTGCAGCTCAGCTTGGTATGTACTAAATTTTACTATTGTTAATTGTTCAGAATCATTTAATTCAAGTTCAAAGTTAAATCTCTTATTTCTAAATTGCGTAGATTCAAGTAGCTTTTGAAATGATTGTTGAGGTAGTCCAAGACTAACTGTATTTTACTGAAATTCGATGTGCTTCAGAAAGAAAGCTCACTATTAACTTCAGTCACTAAATTAACTTTCGATTTTCCGGTTTTATTAATTCTTTTGCTAAATTAAGTCAGAGTGTAGCGAAATTTATTACTTCTGACAAACTTTCAGTTTTCACACTACACGTGTCAACCTTCAGTTGCCACGCTTCTAGTGCTAATTATATGTGTAATAACCTTTCTTTTTCAGTTACTATAGTAATTGTCCTTAGGACTGGCGACCGTGATTTCCCCCAAATCTCAAATATCTAATTACCGCTAGTTAATTGTTAACGTAACGGCCGCACATTTACTTTCTTTATTAACTTTACCCCTTTTCAAAATTAATTTCCACCAGTTTCATTTGCATTTTTCCTTTCATTTAGATGTAACCCTTTCCTCCCTCTTTACCGACAGATTAACTTCGGTGACGATTACTTTCCCAAATTTCCATTAGGTACACGCGGTTTAATTTTTCACTGTCATTAAGGTCGATAAGCGAGGGGGAGGTTACAGGTTCATTGTGAAAATGTTTATTCATTATGAAATATTAACTTTTGTAGCTCTAAAGGTATTGAAATTATTGTTGTGTCACTGGATGCGCCTCATTTTTCACGAATTTCCGATGTATTCACGTTTGAATTAATATTTGGTGCGAGTTATTGTCGAATCTCAAAGATCTGCAGCTTGGGCATTTTAAAGGCTGTCTGACTCTCCGCCATTCCCTGCAGCATATTCTGCACGAAGGGAATGTGAGTACCAGCCAACCAGATTCCCAGCTCAGGGAGTTACTTGTTTCCAGCCACGAGCTCGCTGTCTCTGCCCGTGGCTGGTTGCAAACGGTCAACTAGCCAGGCTGGCAGCGGCGCACCCTGTCCGCTAGCGTTCATCCGCGCAACAAATTTATCTCTCATCAACACCGGGCCTAGGTCGATGAATAACTCGCCGACATACTCGTACAGTTACACCTTTACTATCACCAGACTTTTTACCTGTGAGTAAAATTAAATAACGAGGTATCTAAACGCCGAAGACAGCGAGGACATGAAATTTCGTAAAATATTGGCCTGACTTGCGATAAGACGAGATGTAATTGTATGCAGAATTGGCAGACATCCACATACAAGCTACGATATGGTGCATGTAGTGTTCTGGCGTAACCACAAGAGTCGGATTGAAGACGAAGAACGGAGAACCAGAGGAGGCGGTGAGGAAACGTCAGCCAAAAGCCTGCTGACAAGGACCGAACCATTCCAGGAGCGCCCCCTGCAAGAAGTGAATGTAAGCGCCGCTCCTGCCAACCTCGACGGCTCAGATCGGCTCAGTAGACGGACATTACCGGACAGTCTTGTTGAACATTGTGCATAGCCAAGAATATTACTGTTTGCATGTCGCCTTCGCTAGCGACTACTCCTTGTATATCCCCAAGTTAAGTATTGTCCGTTTGCTCTATACACTACTGGCCATTAAAATTGCTACACCACGAAGATGACGTACTACAGACGCGAAAGTTAACCGACAGGAAGAAGATGCTGTGATATGCAAATGATTAGCTTTTCAGAGCATTGACACAGGGTTGGCGCCGGTGGTGACACCTACTACATGCTGACATGAGGAAAGTTTCCAACCGATTTCTGATACACAAACAGCAGTTGACAGGCGTTGCCTGGTGAAACTTTGTTCTGATGCCTCGTGTAAGGAGGAGAAATGCGTACCATCACGTTTTCGACTTTGATAAAGGCCGGATTGTAGCCTATCGCGATTGCGGTTTATCGCATCGCCACATTGCTGCTCGCGTTGGTCGATATCCAATGACTGATAGCAGAATCGGTGGGTTCAGGATCCCAACGGCCTTGTATCCCTAGCAGTCGAGATGACAGGTATCTTATCCGCATGGCTGTAACGGATCGTGCAGCCACGTCTCGATCCCTGAGTCAACAGATAGGGACGTTTGCAAGACAACAACCATCTGCACGAACAGTTCAACGACGTTTGCAGCAGCATGGACTATCAGCTCGGAGACCATAGCTGCGGTTACCCTTGACGCTGCATCACAGACAGGAGCGCCTGTGATGGTGTACTCAACGACGAACCTGGGTGCACGAATGGCAAAACGTAATTTTTTCGGACGAATCCAGGTTCTGTTTACAGTATCACGATGGTCGCATCCGTATTTGGCGACATCGCGGTGAACGCACATTGGAAGCGTGTATTCGTCATCGCCATACTGGAGTATCACCCGGCGTGATGGTATGGGGTGCCATTGGTTACACGTCTCGGGCCGGCCTGTGTGGCCGTGCGGTTCTAGGTGCTACAGTCTGAAACCGCATGACCGATATGTCGCAGGTTCGAATCCTGCCTAGGGCATGGATGTGTGTGATGTCCTTAGGTTGGTTAGGTTTAAGCAGTTCTAAGTTCTAGGGGACTGATGACCTCAGATGTTAAGTCCCATAGTGCTCAGAGCCATTTTACACGTCTCGGTCACCTCTTGTTCGCATTGACGGAACTTTGAACAGTCGACGTTACATTTCAGATGTGTTACGACCCGTGGCTCTACCCTTCATTAGATCCCTGCGAAACCCTACATTTCAGCAGGATAATGCACGACCGCATGTTGCAGGTCCTGTACAGGCCTTTCTGGATACAGAAAATGTTCCAATGCAGCCCTGGACAGCACATTCTCCAGATCTCTTACCAATTGAAAACGTCTGGTCAATGGTGGTCGAGCAACTGGCTCGTCACAGTACGCCAGTCACTACTCTTGATGAACTGTGGTATCGTGTTGAAGCTGCATGGGCAGCTGTACCTGTACACGCCATCCAAGCTCTGTTTGACTCAATGCCCAGGCGTATCAAGACCGTTATTACGGCCAGAGATGGTTGTTCTGGCTACTGATTGCTCAGGATCTATGCACCCAAATTGCGTGAAAATTTAATCACATGCCAGTTGTAGTATAATGTATTTGTCCAATGAATAAACGATTATCATCTGCATTTCTTCTTGGTATAGCAATTTTAATGGTCAGTAGTGTAGAAATAAAACTACTAATGTTGTTTGCTTGTATTGTTGTACAGCATTCCGACAATACAACATTCCTTAGGCACCCTATAATCGACGAGTGGGCAAGATCCAACATGTTGGAAGGTATCCTGTACCACTGATAGTTATTTCCTTTTCCGTTCCACTTTAAAATGTACGTTGGTAGCACTGGAATCGCTCTGCAGTCACTCGCAAACAACGGTGTGCAATTGCTCCATATCACATATCAGTGGTTGTGATCAACATTCTAAGCATTTGTGAATAAAACGTTATCGATTAACAAGCCGAATCACTTTGAATAAAACACTTGGGCTAGTCTTTCCATAGCTATTTCCGCCTTCGTCATCAGGAGTAAGAAAAATGACTGACGAGGCTGCTACAGTGTTTCATTTAAATAGGAGCTACAGCAGGGGGGGGGGGGGGGGGATGTAGTGACGCATGCGCTGGAAGGCAAGGTGGGTAGCTTATGGCAACTCCAGCCTGGCACGGGAAAGATGGACGTCAAACGGCGCGAGGCCCTGGCGTCACCTTTGAAACTGCCGCTTCCACATCCCTACAAGCGCCTAGCATGCATCATTGCCTCAACTCCATGACAAATACGGGACAACTGTCGAATGATCGAGTGTTTTATTCGAGCTGACGTGGCTAGAAAATCCAAAAGACTTCACTCAGTTATGGGTTGGGTTGAGTTGTTTGGGGGAGGAGACCAGACAGCGAGGACATTGGTCTCATCGGATTAGGGGAGGACGGGGAAGGAAGTCGGCCGTGCCCTTTCAAAGGAACCATCCAGGCATTTGCCTGGAGCGATTTAGGGAAATCACGGAAAACCTAAATCAGGATGGCCGAACGCGGGATTGAACCGTTGTCCTCCGGAATGCGAGTCCAGTGTGCTAACCACTGCGCCACCTCGCTCGGTTCTACTCAGCATATGTAGAGCATTTCATAAGTCGTAATCATATACATAGGAACCGTAAGTCAGTTACGTGTTAGTATAACTTTGTATGGGTAGGAAGAAGTTTATAGGATACTGAGGCGGGACGGTGGTTTGCGCCCCTGTGGTGTGGTTATTATTTGACCAAGGTCCACACTTCATATGTTGTTGACGTCCTCTTTCCAGAATATCTCCCACGTGACGTAAAAACAAAGATGATATCATAATTCGGCAGCTATAAGCGTTAAAAGTTATTTGCAAATATTAAGAAATTCGCCATGGTCGTTGTCACTGAGTTACCTGGCAATTACACTTCCATTCTGAAATGGAGGGTGAAAGAGACAGCGTCCAAGCGAGTCCGACAGCAGTTTCTATCGGCTGCAGAGATCTCTTACAGAGTGGAACTACTTTTCTCATCAAGCATCACGTGGGGCCAGTAGTCCAAAGCTTTCTGCTATTTTGTGCTAGGAGCTAGGACATAGGTCGCGTTCAGTGGCTTAACCGTTAGATTTCCTACAGAATTTCTTCGATAATGTGTTCCAGAGTTCCATCGAGAATCAGCGATAGCCAGTTCCACTCCAAGTCGCAGTCGCTGCTACGCTCCAGTTATCGCAGCTCACCTGTCTGAAGAGGATCCGCCGTTCTCCGACAGTGCCTATGCAGATAGAGAACTGCTAACACTTCAGTGTTTGTTATCAACATCCTACATTGGCGAAAAAGTATAGCTGTAATTTAGCGAAATCTGCAGTTCGAGATACACTGATCAGCCAGGATATTATAACACCTACCAATAACCGGTGCGTGCACCTTTGGCACAGATAACAGCGGCGACGCATCGTAGCATGGAAGCAATGTGGCCTTTTTAGGTCGCTGGAGGAAGTTTGCGCCACATCTGCACACACAAGGCACCTAATTTGCGTAAATTCCGTGGAATGGGTGCTGAGTTCTGATGCGACGTTCAATAACATCCCAAATGAGACCGTTCGGATTCAGGTCTGGCGAGTTGGGGGGCCAACACATCAATTTAAACTCGCCACTGTGTACCTCGAACCATTCCATCACACTACTGGTTCTGTGACATTGCGCATTATCTTTTTGAAAAATACCACTGCCAGTGGGAAACGTGCCATGAAGGAGTGTACGTGGTCTGCAAGCAGTGTACGATATGCTCCTTGGCCGTTACAGTACCTTTTTCGAGCTCAGCTCCACTTGACCCATGGATGTCGACCTGAATGTTCCCTAGAGCATAATGAAGCCCCCGCCAGGTTGTCTCCGTCCCGTAGTAGAGGTGTTAAGGAGTTATTCGCCTTGGAGACGACGGAATCGCGCCCTCCCATCGGCATGATAAAGAAAGCATCGGGATTCATTAGACCACGGAACACTTTGCCACTGCGCCATTGTCTAGTGCCAATGGTACCGATGTCGTGGTGTTACCATTGGCAGATGCATGGGTCTTCAGCTGCGGAGACCATCGTCAGGTATGTTCTGTCCACTATATGTTCAGGCACACTTGTACTCTGTTCAGCATTAAAGTCCGATGTTAGTTACGCCACGGTTCGCGGCCTGTTCAGGCACACTTGTACTCTGTTCAGCATTAAAGTCCGATGTTAGTTACGCCACGGTTCGCGGCCTGTTCTGTTTTATCAGTCTGTCTAGCCTGTGAGGTCTGACATGTGTCATGAGGGGTGGCCACCCAACCCCACTTTATCTGAACGTGATTTCACCGTGGTTTCACTATGTGTTGATGACACTCACCACACCACTACTCCAACACCCGACAAGTAGTGCAGTTTCGGAAATGATGATGCCGAGCCTCTAGGCCATCACAGTCTGCCTTCGGTCAAACAGATAGATCGCGCGCCTTCTCCATTCTACACACGGACATCACGCTCACTGATACTACATGAACCGTGCGGGTGTCTTCCTCTCCATGTGACGCTGCTATCGCCTAGGCGGGTGCATATCGATAGTAGGTCGATGATCATAATGTTCTGACTAATCATTGTACACTGTCTAGTCACACCAATGTTACCACTTATCAAAAGGCGGATTCACCACCTTTTGCAGTGTGAGAGGAGCAGGAAGAGTTAATGAGGTCGTGGAATGTACCGATAGTAAAGTGAAGCCATGCCGACTCCAGTGACGTGGTAAGCTGTGCTAGGTTGACGATCCGTTGTGCGAACGGCCCGATCGGGGTGGTCTCGATTGAATTTAAGTCGGGGAGTCTGCTGGCCAGAGGTGTACGATAAACGTAACTTGGTGCTCTTCGGATCACGCATGCGAGCAATGTGACCCATCGCAATGCCCTGCTGGTAGATGCCTTCGTACCGAGGAAACAGAATTCCATGTGGAGGTGAATGTTGTCCCCAGTACAGATGCATAACTGTGTCGATCAATCGTACCTTCCAGGAGGACGAGATCACACAGACAATGCCTCGGAGACATTCCCCTGATCTGACTACAATGTTCCCTCGTAGTTGTAGGGCGTTTGCTTTCAGACATTTCGCGCCCTATGCGCCAACGGCGATCTGTCTAACATAGCATAAAACATTATTCGTCTGGAAAGGCCATCTGCCACCAATCAGTGGATGCCCACTGGTGCTGGAGTGCAAATTTCGGCCTTCGTACCGAAGAACAGCAGTTATCGTGGGTGCATGAATCAGGTATATGCTGTGGAGTCCAATATGCAGCTAGACTCGCTGAACGGTCATTGATTAAACACTGTTGGTAGCCCACGGTGCATCTGAGTGGTCAACTCCTCAACAGTTGCTCGTCTGCTCGACCATACACATCTCCACAGCCGTCATTCACCCTGACATCTAGGGCCTGTGATGCACCACGTTCCCTCGGCACCTGTTTCGGACAGCCTGGCTTGCCCTGTACGGCATACTCTAATCACGGCGGCACGCGAACGTCTTACGGCCTTAGCCGTTTCCAAAATGCTTTCACACTTGTCCCGGTCTTCACATGTCACAGATGTAGTGCACGCTGTCCAAATTAATGGCTCTGAAAATCGGAGATGAGCGTGTTGTGTACCCAGCGGCACTCCATACCACCACGCCACGTTCTGAGCTCGTATAACGACGAGGGGTTTTATCTGGCATGTGGGTTTTCCTCGGAACCGTCTGCTCAGGAGTCCCCATTACAGTGCTGCACACGGAACCTTGACTCGTATCCAGTGTTGTCGTTAGAAACACCACAGCCGGCGACCCACTCTGCTGGATGGATCAGCGGGAGGAGCTACAACGGACATCGTGTTGAAAATCAGTGTTGCTTCAGACATTGCCACACTGTCCGCGTGGGTACTTGTCGTGGTAGCAGTTCGCCGATTTCTTGACGCAAGATGCTTGTTGTGGCTTTACGATTCTGCGTGGTCGATTGATGTATCCCCGCACTTCCTTTATTGCCAAATTCCCAATTTGTTGATGCCTCAGGACAGGCACAGGGGTGGAGTCGATTAACTGCGGAGTGGCATTTTAAAAAATTTAAAATTACTCAAGCAATTAAACAAAAATTCAAAACGCAATATACGAGGGCAGTTCAATAAGTAATGCAACACATTTTTTTTCTCGGCCAATTTTGGTTGAAAAAACCGGAAATTTCTTGTGGAATATTTTCAAACATTCCCGCTTCGTCTCGTATAGTTTCATTGACTTCCGACAGGTGGCAGCGCTGTACGGAGCTGTTAAAATGGCGTCTGTAACGGATGTGCGTTGCAAACAACGGGCAGTGATCGAGTTTCTTTTGGCGGAAAACCAGGGCATCTCAGATATTCATAGGCGCTTGCAGAATGTCTACGGTGATATGGCAGTGGACAATAGCACGGTGAGTCGTTGGGCAAAGCGTGTGTCATCATCGCCGCAAGGTCAAGCAAGACTGTCTGATTTCCCGCGTGCGGGCCGGCCGTGCACAGCTGTGACTCCTGCAATGGCGGAGCGTGCGAACACACTCGTTCGAGATGATCGACGGATCACCATCAAACAACTCAGTGCTCAACTTGACATCTCTGTTGGTAGTGCTGTCACAATTGTTCACCAGTTGGGATATTCAAAGGTTTGTTCCCGCTGGGTCCCTCGTTGTCTAACCGAACACCATAAAGAGCAAAGGAGAACCATCTGTGTGGAATTGCTTGCTCGTCATGTGGCTGAGGGTGACAATTCCTTGTCAAAGATTGTTACAGGCGATGAAACATGGGTTCATCACTTCGAACCTGAAACAAAACGGCAATCAATGGAGTGGCGCCACACCCACACCCCTACCAAGAAAAAGTTTAAAGCCATACCCTCAGCCGGTAAAGTCATGGTTACAGTCTTCTGGGACGCTGAAGGGGTTATTCTGTTCGATGTCCTTCCCCATGGTCAAACGATCAACTCTGAAGTGTATTGTGCTACTCTTCAGAAATTGAAGAAACGACTTCAGCGTGTTCGTAGGCACAAAAATCAGAACGAACTTCTCCTTCTTCATGACAACGCAAGACCTCACACAAGTCTTCACACCCGAGAGGAGCTCACAAAACTTCAGTGGACTGTTCTTCCTCATGCACCCTACAGCCCCGATCTCGCACCGTCGGATTTCCATATGTTTGGCCCAATGAAAGACGCAATCCGTGGGACGCACTACGCGGATGATGAAGAAGTTATTGATGCAGTACGACGTTGGCTCCGACATCGACCAGTGGAATGGTACCGTGCAGGCATACAGGCCCTCATTTCAAGGTGGCGTAAGGCCGTAGCATTGAATGGAGATTACGTTGAAAAATAGTGTTGTGTAGCTAAAAGATTGGGGAATAGCCTGGTGTATTTCAATGCTGAATAAAACAACCCCTGTTTCAGAAAAAAAATGTGTTGCATTACTTATTGAACTGCCCTCGTAATTTAAGCATTTTTTTGAAGCATCAATCAGATCTTTACCACAACATTGTTGTTTATGTACACAATACATAACTTGAACTGATCTTGTAATCTTGTCAAGTCAATTGTGTCCACCGCCACAGGACAACAAATGCAAATGAACGTCTTAGTGGTATACAATGTAACGCCCCACGGACGCCGCCAAAAGCAAGTCGACACAAGTAATATTACAACAGGTTCATCTGTAAGAGGAATTTTTCCTTTAGGAATAGTCAGTTTCCTGAACGATTAAAGTACTCAGTTGTAAAGTTGCTTTATAAAAAGGGAGAAGGGGGTAATGAAGACAAACGTGGACCTATTTCTGTGCCATCATTATTTGCTAAAACAATAGAAAAGGCTGTGATTATAAGGATAATTGATCATTTCACTTCACATAATACGCTGTCAGATGTATATTTTGGTTTTCGCAGTGTTTTAACAAGTGAAAATGCTTTATTCTCTTTTCTCTTTGAGGTACTGGATGGACGAAACAAGAGGTTTCAATCGCTAGGCGTCTTCTTCGTGTGAAGCAAAGCGTTTGTGGTGATCGCAAAATATTGCTCCAGAAAGTGGACGAGATGGAATACTGGCAGTAGCTCACAACTGGTTCACCTCTTACTTTACGAACAGACAGTAAAGCTCATTTTCCACGGTACTGAGAGTGGGTCAGAAGAGGGCACGGTTAAATTGAGGGTGACACATGGACCAGCCCATTGGAGGCCATCCTCCATTCGTACCATCACCGCCTCTTCATGCCTCTCGCTTTGGGCCAGTCCGCACACCATAAAGATGCATCAATCCCCTGAAACAAGCAAGGATGTGCCAACTTACTTCTTTTACTTAAGTTATGATATAAATTCATTTTTTCTCCAAATCCATACAGTAAGTTCAAATCAAATGGCTCTGAGCACTATGGGACTTAACTTCTAAGGTCACCAGTCCCCTACAACTTAGATCTACTTAAACCTAACTAACCTAAGGACACCACACACATCCATGCCCGAGGCAGGATTCGAACCTGCGACCGTAGCTGCCGCGCGGCTCCAGACTGTAGCGCCTAGAACCGCTCGGCCACCTCGGCCGGCTACAGTAAGTCCTCATTATTTATCCGATCTATCCATTTAAAATTCAGCGAACGTTCATTGCACCATATTTAAAAAGCTTGTATTCTCTGCTTGTCTGAGCTGCTCATGGTCCATATTTCTCTTCCGTACAGTGCTACAACTCAGAGAAACCTGTTTCAGAAAAAACTTCCTAGAACTTTACATTAAACAAAAATTTCTCTTCTTTCAGATATGCTTTCCTTTTTCAGTTGAAGACAACTGTCCTTGCCGTAGTGGAGGATTATTTTTTAAATTTGAAACCTAGCAAATTATTTGAACTTCACCACTTTCTAACTCATCCAACATCAGAATATACACAGAATTACAGTTTAAACTATTTCTTCTTGAAGCATGAGCTACTCATTCTGTTCTTTCAGTGACTACTGTTATTTGTACTTTTGCCTTCCATATGGGTCAACATGTTTTTGTAGCATTAAAATTTACATTAGTTCCTCCTTAGGGGAACACATTGTCAAAGGTAAAAAGAAGTTGATTAAGGTGGATCTTCCAGCGTCCTCAATTATCTGTTGGCCGTATTGCAATTTTTGTCTTTTCCTGTAGGTTACTTTGCCACTGTGGAAGTTATTCCCAGATGAGTTATGTCGTGTTGTCAAGTTCCCTCTTATTGGCAGGGTTTCCCGTATGTTCCTATTCGAAACGATTCTGCCTTTTTTGGCTTATTGCCTGATGATGGTCTTGCAAGCAGTGCAGGAAATAATGCTGTAAAACGACCACAGTTTGAATGCTTTGTTGACAAATGTGAAATAATGGTATCACGTAGGGACGGAAGACTCATCTAACTTAAAATGATAGACTGATTGCTTCTCTCCATTATCAATACAACGATAAAGGACGTTGTTATTCAGTTGATACGACGTGTTTTTGGCCAGTATATAAGACAGTCGAAGTCAGTGAACACTAATGCCTCGGGTGTCTTATAGTTTCAACATGGGGAGAAGTATTAACACGACTTCCACCTGGCGAAGCATTTCATAAATTTTCAGAGATATTTAAGTTCGAACTACGGAATCACCTCCCAACAACGAGAGGAATTCATTAGCTACGACATGTTACGCATTGGAAAGAAACACGTAATAACTTCTGATAAGATTCTGATTAGCAGAGCTTGTGAGAATTACTCATGCAGAGCTCCCAACTAACTGAATAAGAAGCTAGCATTAGCCACTTATCAATCGCATTGCGTTCGTCCGAATATATCACCATCCTTTTCTCGGAGCAACATGAATTATTCTGGTGATGTGCAAGAAGTAGACGTGTCTTTAAATTAAAGTACTGCTTTTGATGGAACGTCATTTTCAGAAAATTAAACGTAAAATGAAGTATATTGTGATACTCTCCAAGCAGACAGTAGAATATGATTGAAATAAGATTTTTTGCCCTGAAATGTTTGTTTTTGGTGTCTTAACATCCCGTTTGATTTCTGTTTACATTGTGCACTACCTTCTTTGTGACAATATCAGTATTCTCGTCTGCGGTCCTCTTGCGCTGTTCTGTCTGGTTACCTCAGCTGCCGTATTTGCTTCTTAGTTTATTTATTTAGCCGGCCGAAGTGGCCGTGCGGTTAAAGGCGCTGCAGTCTGGAACCGCAAGACCGCTACGGTCGCAGGTTCGAATCCTGCCTCGGGCATGGATGTTTGTGATGTCCTTAGGTTAGTTAGGTTTAACTAGTTCTAAGTTCTAGGGGACTAATGACCTCAGCAGTTGAGTCCCATAGTGCTCAGAGCCATTTGAACCATTTCTTAGTTTATTTTAGTTTGTCTGTAGTGTTGCGTCCGAAGCTGAGCAGCATCGTCAAGTTTCATTTCTCTCTACGCATTAATGAGGACAGTCCCAACGAATAATATTAGGCGCCTTGAGTGTGTTCAGAGCTTTCCTCGACGTATCTTCAAAAATATTCAGTCCATTTAGATTTCAGTTCTAGAGATGTTTAGGAATATCTGTTCATATAATGAAGTTAGAAGTCAGCCTTCGTAGCTGGGAGGCCATCGTAGATAGCAGACACCTGAAGGACCCGATTTCGTTGAAGGCCTGGTACAGGGTGCTCGCAGCCTCGTGATGCTAACTGAGGAGTGACCTCAGTGAGAATTAGCGGGTCCACGGTCTGGAAAGTCGCCAAAACATCCGGGAGAGCGGTGTGCTAACCACATACCTCTCCATACCGCATCTGCATGACGTCACAAGGCAGAGGATGACACAGCGGTCGGTCGCCATCCCTTAGACCTTCAAGACCTGGACGAAGAGCTCATTTCCTTGAGTTACAAGGAATACGACGATGATGTCACTTATCAAGGGACGCCGAATGTAGTAGCCTCATAAGTAGTTAGTATTTTTGTCATGATACATAATTAATGTCCAATAGTATCTAGTGTTCACTCAAAACTACCAGGAGTATTTTCGTCAGTTAGTAATACAAATTCTCTTTGAAGCTCATTTATTTTTTCATCGAATTTAGTTTCACAGAAATTCAGTTTCTAAGCATTATATTAGGAGAGGGTGAGTGAGATAGTCTTCTTACTTTTCTAAAGATTTCGTTCGCCTCTCTTTACTTCCAAAACGTTGGATTACTAGCTGGCCATATTATTTTAGGTGTGTAATACTAACTTGCACAAAAGAGAAATAAATTCAGCCCAGGCTGGAATAAGACATCAGATTGTCAATCTTAGTTCTGGTGCGCTTACGTGATTACTTTTTTTTTCGGAGGGGGGGGGGGGGGGCGGTGGGTTGGGTTCCATATCTACATCGACATACGTGATTATCTTTGCCTGCAGCCAAAAAAGTGGTGTTAGAGTTTATCGTCTGGGCACTATAAAGGTATTTTGATCAGGAATAGTAATATACACTCATGGGGGAGGATATGGACCGTATCCTGTCAAATGTCAAATGTATGTAAAACCTTATGGGACTTAACTGCTAAGGTCATCAGTCCCTAAGCTTACACACCCATGCCCCAGGGAGGACTCGAATCTCCGCCGGGACCAGCCGCACAGTCCGTGACTGCAGCGCCTTCAGACTACTCTGCTAATCCCGCACGGCGGACCGTATCCTGACCACTTTGTCACACCGATCAACCACAACATTTCTTGATTTAATTGGTCTTAAGAATTTCCAACTAACAGACGCAGACTAACGATGAAGAAATTTCTATTATGTGTGGATGCTGCAGTGAAATCAAGATCATGGCTGTAAAAAGCAAGAACAGCCCCTATTTACCGCTGACGACTACATCATAAGTTGTAAATGAGGAAAAGGATTACTCGTCCATTTATGAGGGCGCGCTGAAAAGTAATGCTTCTGGATATCTTGTATATATCTTAAGGCTTCTTGAATGAAACATATGTGGCCAAAATTCTACATTTTTATTCCTCATGTCTACATATTTATTTCTGCACACAGTGACCCTGGCGACTAAGGCAGTTCTCCCAAAGATAGAGCAGTTTGTTGATACCGTCGCTGTAGACTTCCTTGACGGAGCTACAACCTCATGTCTGCTTGCACCACTTCATCACTATCAAAGTGACGTCCTCGAGTATGAGTTCTGGAAGCCGATGAAAATCGGATAGGATCAAGTTGGGACAGTATGGAGGGTAATCAAAATATCCACGGGTGTGCTCCCGGTCTATAGTGTCCAACGGGCACAATATTTCGGCGATCATACATGTCGCCATCATCAGGTGAACTGACGGACTGAGCTCCTGTGAACGTGCCGGTACGGAGATCCGTACGCTAAGGCTGCTCAGAGGGAACTGGGTTCGGTCGCGGCGGCGGCCGATTTAAATACCCTCCGCCCGCGGCGCGCTCCCTCCGCCGTCCGCGCCCCGCGCCACGGTCGCGCGGTGGAACAGATTGCGACGGCGTCTGAGATGACGTCGGTGTGATGGCTCTGTCCGCCGTGGTCGTCACAACTATACGTTTGCTCGATGTACTCTTGATTAACCCGATCGCTGGTTCCCAAGCCTTGCTAAGATTATAGCCACAGTCACGGTTTATGAGGTCGTCATTGGTGCGAATTTCTATGGCCTCTCTAACAACGCTGTCCCAGAATCTCGACGTCTCTACCAGAATCCTCGTGCGTTCATACTCCATAGCGTGATTTTCCGTTACGTGGACGACACGTTCGTCATCTGGCCACATGGTATGGATAAACTCCTTGACTTCCTTACACATCTAAACTCCATACACCCCAACATCAAATTCACTATGGAGACTGAAACGGAGGGTAAATTACCTTTCCTTGACGTCTTGGTCAAGAGAAGGGCTGACGGCACCCTAGGTCATGGGGTGTATCGGAAGACTACGCACACTGATCTGTATTTGCAGGCAGACAGCTGCCACCACCCTTCACAGAGGAATGGGGTACTTAAAACTCTAGTACATAGGGCGCGCACTATCTCTGACGCAGAGAGTCTACCCCAGGAATTGGAACATCTGAGAACTGTTTTTCGAAAAAATGGGTACTCAGAGTGGCAGATTCAACGTGCTCTCCGCCCAACCACTGCAGCACAACCTGTTGAGATGGATGAAGTCACGAGGGAGGAGGTAGGCACTGCATTTATTCCATACACAGGCGCACTCTCGGGGAAAATCGCCCGCATTCTGAAGAAATACCGGGTCGGAACTGTGTTTTGTCCTCCCAATAAAACTCGTGCACTGGTGGGGAGCGCCAAGGATGACCTAGGTTTGAGGAAGGCCGGCGTGTACCAGATTCCGTGTCAATGTGGCAAGTCGTATATTGGTCAGACGATGCGTACCGTCGAGGATCGATGCCGTGAACACCAGAGGCAACTCGACTGATGTATCCGAGCAAGTCGGCGGTCGCTGAACATTGTTTGTCGGAAAATCACGCCATGGAGTATGACCGCACGAGGATTCTGGTACAGACGTCGAGATACTGGGTCAGCGTTGTTAGAGAGGCCATCGAAATTCGCACCAATGACGACCTCATAAACCGCGACTGTGGCTATAGTCTTAGCAAGGCTTGGGAACCAGCGATCGGGTTAATCAAGAGTACATCGAGCAAACGTATAGTTGTGACGACCACGGCGGACAGAGCCATCACACCGACGTCATCTCAGACGCCGTCGCAATCTGTTCCACCGCGCGACCGTGGCGCGGGGCGCGGACGGCGGAGGGAGCGCGCCGCGGGCGGAGGGTATTTAAATCTAATGGCGAACAGAGCAATGGTTCTATAAAACTGACGCTCTTACTCGAGTTATTTACTTGTCAGATGGTCAAAAATTGCTGCATCCTCATTAATAATGATCATGTTTTTGTCTACCAGTTTTCATCGACGTTACATTCTTTGATATATTATGGAATTATATTGAAAAATGTTGGAACGCTTTTTCTTATGATGTGGTCTGAGAGTTGACCACTGCGTATGAAAATCATATGGTCTGGCGTTGTGCACGACTCCATGAACAGAAGAGTCGACTCACAGGCAGTGATGCGTAGCGTTGCAATACGCGTCCTGCGGCGACTGAATGGTGCCTAATCTAGCGTGTAATAAGGACTGAGTGCCGGCCATTACTGCGTCTGCAGAGGAGATGCACGCCATTGTATTCCTGAACGTGAACAACAGCAGACAACCCACCGATAATGGACTTGCCACAGTGCCACCGCAGGGGCAAGGAAGGCGACATTCCCGCAACGCATCGCCAAGGCACAGAAGACCTGCCCGCAAAGCAAGCCTGACTTCTCTGGACATTTTAATACACCGAACCTGGAAGCATCGCTCGTCACAATACGGTTGAGACGTGTTTGTTGTAGTGATAGCAGACAACCAATTAAAGACGTGTCTTATATAGATTTAGCCAGAGAAGGTAATCTACGGTGCAGAAGAAAGCAACTGGCAATGAATGGTGTCTCATGCTAGGCTATGAACGGTCGATATTGCTTACCTATGAGGAGAGTTTTCAGAATTTTTTGTGAGTGAACTGATAAAGACTTTACAACCAGAGCCTTACAATGTAAGGCCAATACTATTGTAATTTTTACAGTCTTGTTAAAACTAATAATCTGAGAGCGTCAGAAGACGAAACAAGACTACCCGAAGATACAACAATGATAGACGTAAGGATAATTTAGGGAGTACTGCTGCAAGTGAGTATTTTATGTGTTACCATTCTCGACGTCCCCTTCTCAGTAACCGAGGTTGCTAAGGCACGCCTCTGTGGTGGGGCTGGATTCGGAGGTACGTCATGCGAATATTGATGGTGGAAAAATTTCACTGTAAGTATTTGGACGGCAAGGGGAAGAAAGCTGGTAGCATAAATTTCCTGATGATCAGTATTTCCGCCGATTGTCTGGATTAAATGGAAAGTCTCTCAGCAAATCTCTCTAGATGTAAGAATATGTAACACTGTCGATGGTGATTCGTACTTCGGATGGGTCGTTAAGCTAAGCGGTCCCCTGGTGTTATTCGAGAGGAATAGACTATTTGCTGACACCGAGTTTCAGCCTTTGTCTTCCCTTCATCCATAACAACACGAGCGCAGTCACAGTGACAGTCATCCACACGGCTCAGATACACGCTTGACATGTCGTACGTCAAAGGAAGGCGATTGCTAACCACCTCCACTAAGATCTATCCTAGATTGACGACGCGGGGTTCTTCATCTGCTTATCTGCGCTTATTTCCCAGTGTTGGACTACTCTTGACGCTTATTCCCTGAGATGGGACTACTTTTGACCGTTTATAACATACACTGATTAGCCAAACCGTTATCATCACTTGCTTAATAGCGTGGTTGCTCTATCTTTGGATACCGAGCGAGGTGGCGCAGTGGTTAGCACACTGGACTCGCATTCGGGAGGACGACGGTTCAATCCCGCGTCCGGCCATCCTGATTTAGGTTTTCCGTGATTTCCCTAAATCGCTCCAGGCAAATGCCGGGATGGTTCCTCTGAAAGGGCACGGCCAACTTCCTTCCCTGTCCTTCCCTAATCCGATGAGACCGATGACCTCGCTGTTTGGTCTCTTCCCCCAAAACCAACCAACCAACCAACCAACCTATCTTTGGAAGGCAATGCAGAGGCGATCTAGCGTGGCATTAATTAAACGAGTCCTAGGTAGGTTTCTGGGACCAGATGTCTACGTACATGTCATTCAATTCCCGTAAATTATGATCAGGTGATATGAGCGCCAAACTGGTGCCTGGTACCGTCCCAGATGTGGTCCATCGGATTCAGGTCAGGCGAATTTAGTGGCCAGTACGACGCCGTCAGGGAACACATCGGCAGGAAGGTATGCACGTACCACAGTAATGCTCACGTAAACAGCTGTTATGATACCACGAAGTACTACCATGGAAGCACTACTGAACGTCATTCGGAGCAATAAATTCCCCCACAGGCCTTTATCCGTGGTTTGGTGCACGCGATGCAGCCGTTCGGGGGGATGATGGCGTATCAGATACGATCAACGACAGGTGTTAAAAGAAACGTGACTCATCCGACCAGACGACACGTATCATTCACGATCCAGTCACGATAATCCTGTCACCAGTGTAATCGTAACTGATAATGTTGTTGTGTCAACATAGGGACACGTCGGTGTGGTATGGAATCCTGTATTCACAAAACACCCGAACAGTGTGCTGGAAAACACTTGTGCGTGCAACAGCACTTTGTTGTCAGATCTGTCGCCGATTTCCATGTATCGTGGATTACATAACTGGCAGTCCTCCACGTTGTGATGAGGTGTGCATGTCCAACATCTTGTCACCTATTCGTGGTTTCCCCGTCCTACAATCAGTTTCCATACATGTCACGACAGTCACGCCCCATCAGACAACTAGCTCCGCAGTTTCTGAGATCCGAGATGCTCGAGCCCAGGCGCCGGCCATAAAAATACGCCCTTTATCAAAGTCACTTATATCAGTATATTTCCGTATCTGTGGCCCCTGTAGTCACCGAAATGATTCTCCATTAGTCTTAGCTTCACTACCTTTTCTTACTGTCACGTGCCCAGACCCTCACAAGGCGGTATTATATGGGATGTGGCAACATTATTTTATGTTATCATTTTCCACGTATTCTGAACATTTAATGTGTAAAATACGAAGTCATGGCTGGCCATAGAGTATCTGATGAGATGTCTCCGGACACCTACGGGTGAAAACTAATTTGAAGTGTGTCCACCCTTTGACTTTGTGACCGCTTGATCTCTGCTATGAACACTTTCAGTCATCTCTCGGAATGTTTTTGGAAGAATGACAGCCGACCGGGATGGCCGAGCGGTTCTAGGCGCTTCAGTCCGGAACCACGCGACTGCTACGGTCGCAGGTTCGAATCCTGCCTCGGGCACGGATGTGTGTGCTGTCCTTAGGTTAGTTAGGTTTAAGTAGTTCTAAGTTCTAGGGGACTGATGACCTCAGATGTTAAGTCCCATAGTGGTCAGAGCCATTTGAACCATTTTGAAGAATGACAGTTTATTTATCTTCAAGACGTGAAACCAAAGAAGATAATGATATTGGACGCTGAGGTCTGGAGCGAAGTCCTCATTATAATTCACCCAAACGTTTTCCATTGAGATGTGGCCCGGACTGTGGCTAGGAGAATACAGTTCAGGAACGTTATTATCTACTAACCTAATATTTCACGCTGTTATGGGAAGTGTGTATCCTGGAAACTTAGAGTCACGAAACCTATCGGTCGTCCGTGGAATGACGTCGTTTGTTCTTATTACGTTTGGCGCAATCTGAAACACTCTTAGGGTGTTTTGGAATTTCCGTGAATAGTCGAAGAGCTCTGAAACGAGTGAAAATTCAGAACTTCAGCCGTACTGAACAGTGACTGGAATAAGAATTACACTAAATCTGCTGAGACTGAAATGTTCTGGATCAACTGCTACTGAGCACCAGTGTCTAAAGCACGACTGTTAATTAACATTGCTACAGTGAATGAGTGAACTCTGCTCACGTTATGATTTCATTAAACATGAGTTACTAGTTAATATAGTGAACTTTCATTTAGTACTGTAAATGGAACACACATCATTAATTTATTATGCAGTACTTGTTTAAATGAACTAAAAACCGCCAGCGTGAATTGCTCCCACTTGTATGATTTAGCCTCTAAGGCGAATAATTCAGCCACACAATCGTACCCCTAAACAAACAGGTAAACTCTTGGAACCACTACTGGTTTTACGACTGCGGACTCGACCGTGTTGCGGAGATTAAGAGGAAAGATATTTTTCAAAAAATTCATAATCCAAAAAAGTAAATATAGCTTTGTGTTATGAATTTTGTCAAACATATTTGATCTGTAGACAACTGGCTGAACAAAAGGTAGGAAAGAGAATCGTCGCTCAAGGTGCTACACAGTAAAAGCAGAAAAAGGCAACATCCTTGTGGGAACGACTAAAAATGTGTGACTCATGATCACACAAAATACTCCCTGAGACAGTATTACAAGATTACAAACACAAAACAAACCGAGTGGCCAAAACCCACCAGAAGACGTAGGATGTGACGACATATGCGACGCTTTCGTCGCCTAATCCTCAGAACTGCCGCATTACATCGAGGCTTGGACTCTTCGAGGTGTTGGAATCGTTCAGGAGGGATGGTGGTTCACGTGTGTTGCAGTGCTAGCCAGAACTGTTTTAATGCAATTGGAGCCGGATTTATCGAGCGTACACTGCTATAGACATCATCACATAAATACACGATTACGATAAGATCTGGCCGAGCGGTTCTAGGCGCTTCACTGTGGAACTACGCGACCGCTACGGTTGCAGGTTCGAATCCTGCCTCGGGCATGGATGTATGTGGTGTCCTTAGGTTATTTTGGTTTAAATAGTTCTAAGTTCTAGGGGACTGATGACCTCAGATGTTAAGTCCCATTGTGCTCAGAGCCATTTGCACCATTTGAATGATAAGATCGGACGCCACTCCATGGCCGTGAATTAACTGGAGGCTTCATCAATCTGCTTTATCTACAACGAAAGTGCGATGACGTGTCGCATTGTTATGTTGAATCACTGCAGCTCCGTAAGCGTAGTCTAATGCGAGAAAGTAATAAAAGACGGGCCGCGTGAATGTCTACGTATTTTACACGTGTCATTGGACCGAGGACCCAGACCATGGAGCCTAAATACGACCATATGAATACGCTCCACAACATAACTGAGTCACTCAAACGTATTGACATGCAGATTTCGCTGCTTTTTGGTGCATACGCCACACTTTGATGCATCTGCATCCGGGATTCATCAGGCCATGCTGTCTGCGCAGTTCTGTTCCATAACAAGGAACCGGTGTTTGTTGGCCCATGGGTGTCATTGAGCTCTGCATTGCCAGCAATGAGAAACGAGTCAGAATTTGGCAGCTGAGGCCTATACAGTGTATTTGTTTTCGTACAGTTCTGGTAGTCACGGATTTCTGATACCCTACATTTAAATCAGTGGCTGCCTGACTCACAGTAAATTGTCGATCCTCCCCGTAGCTCTGCGGAGGCGATGCTTGTTCGTTAAAAACTTGTCCTGTGTGGTGGTTCACGAGCGACGAAGTGTGCCTGTGCGATGCACCCTAGACTCTGTTGACCGTGGAAATCTGATTTCGTGTTTTATATCCAATACGCTATGAGCCATACCAGCTTGCATTGACCGATTATCATCCCAAGTGCAAAGCCGATCAACTCGCGAGTACTGTCATGTTCACCATACAGCTCATCTTAAATAGACTGCTCAGACACTGTGACTACAGTCGGACCATATGGCGAATCTATCCGCCTCATTCGAGAGTCATACACATGACATTTTGAAATGGGAAAACCATTCCCGTGACAACTGGCCACTCATTTTATATAATGGTTACAGATCCAAATAGTGAATTATTCTAGGTATTTAAATGGATGAAAGAAGTATTAAAGGACAAGATCCTACTGCGTCAAGTCAAATTCATGTGACCACCTGTGAAAAGTCTGTATAACCACCATTTGCTCCGTCGACAGCTGCAAGACGTGCAGGAAGGGAATCAATCTTTCTGTCTGTGTTGGTTAACAGACGTATCCAAGTACTGAAATAATAGGTTCCTGTCCACATGTACCGGCGATATACACTCCTGGAAATTGAAATAAGAACACCGTGAATTCATTGTCCCAGGAAGGGGAAACTTTATTGACACATTCCTGGGGTGAGATACATCACATGATCACACTGACAGAACCACAGGCACTTAGACACAGGCAACAGAGCATGCACAATGTCGGCACTAGTACAGTGTATATCCACCTTTCGCAGCAATGCAGGCTGCTATTCTCCCATGGAGACGATCGTAGAGATGCTGGATGTAGTCCTGTGGAACGGCTTGCCATGCCATTTCCACCTGGCTCCTCAGTTGGACCAGCGTTCGTGCTGGACGTGCAGACCGCGTGAGACGACGCTTCATCCAGTCCCAAACATGCTCAATGGGGGACAGATCCGGAGATCTTGCTGGCCAGGGTAGTTGACTTACACCTTCTAGAGCACGTTGGGTGGCACGGGATACATGCGGACGTGCATTGTCCTGTTGGAACAGCAAGTTCCCTTGCCGGTCTAGGAATGGTAGAACGATGGGTTCGATGACGGTTTGGATGTGCCGTGCACTATTCAGTGTCCCCTCCACGATCACCAGTGGTGTACGGCCAGTGTAGGAGATCGCTCCCCACACCATGATGCCGGGTGTTGGCCCTGTGTGCCTCGGTCGTATGCAGTCCTGATTGTGGCGCTGACCTGCACGGCGCCAAACACGCATACGACCATCATTGGCACCAAGGCAGAAGCGACTCTCATCGCTGAAGACGACACGTCTCCATTCGTCCCTCCATTCACGCCTGTCGCGACACCACTGGAGGCGGGCTGCACGATGTTGGGGCGTGAGCGGAAGACGGCCTAACGGTGTGCGGGAGCGTAGCCCAGATTCATGGAGACGGTTGCGAATGGTCCTCGCCGATACCCCAGGAGCAACAGTGTCCCTAATTTGCTGGGAAGTCGCGGTGCGGTCCCCTACGGCACTGCGTAGGATCCTACGGTCTTGGCGTGCATCCGTGCGTCGCTGCGGTCCGGTCCCAGGTCGACGGGCACGTGCACCTTCCGCCGACCACTGGCGACAACATCGATGTACTGTGGAGACCTCACGCCCCACGTGTTGAGCAATTCGGCGGTACGTCCACCCGGCCTCCCGCATGCCCACTATACGCCCTCGCTCAAAGTCCGTCAACTGCACATACGGTTCACGTCCACGCTGTCGCGGCATGCTACCAGTGTTAAAGACTGCGATGGAGCTCCGTATGCCACGGCAAACTGGCTGACACTGACGGCGGCGGTGCACAAATTCTGCGCAGCTAGCGCCATTCGACGGCCAACACCGCGGTTCCTGGTGTGTCCGCTGTGCCGTGCGTGTGATCATTGCTTGTACAGCCCTCTCGCAGTGTCCGGAGCAAGTATGGTGGGTCTGACACACCGGTGTCAATGTGTTCTTTTTTCCATTTCCAGGAGTGTATTACAATGTAAAATGAAGCTGGAAGCTTAAGATGCATGCTTGAAAATGACCAATGTCGACATTGGAAAATCGCATAGATAAAAGAAAGAATAATACACTCTACCTGGACGATGCTTTCGTTCATATAATCAATGAGGTTCTGGAACGTGCCGACACGGGTGTGGAGCCATGACAGCATCAGTGCTGTTGCCAGATGCGCTAGGTTACACTGAAGAGAATCCGTGGCACGAACAAGCCGATCAGGTAGTCCAGGAGAGTCTCGATTGGTTTTAAATCTATGGGGAGGGGAGTGGTGTGGGGGGGGGGATGGCAAACTCATCTTGGCGCTTTTCGAACCACATAGGCAATGCCAGCTCTGGAACACGCTGCACTGTCCTGGTGGCAGATGCCGGCCGGGGTGGCCGTGCGGTTCTAGGCGCTACAGTCTGGAGCCGAGCGACCGCTACGGTCGCAGGTTCGAATCCTTCCTCGGGCATGGATGTGTGTGATGTCCTTAGGGTAGTTAGGTTTAATTAATCCTAAGTTATAGGCGACTGATGACCTCAGAAGTTAAGTCGCATAGAGCTCAGAGCCATTTCAAGCATCCTGGTGACAGATGCCATAGTGTGGAGGCAAAACAAAGTGCAGTTAGAAATAGAATCTTTGTACTTGCAACTTTGCAGCCCGGTCAGTAATCGAGATAATCTAATATACAAGAAACTATCAGCATCGATTGCGGTAATGAATCCAACCTTTACCTAGGTTTCAGCCCAAATAATTGAGCCTTCTTCAGAAGATATACCTGAATCTGTAAGTACGCTCACGTGAGCTCCCGAGGCCCACCGCACGGCGTCCATGCAGACGAAGTGCACGCCAGAGCTTAAGTTAAGTCTTATTGTTGACTTAGTAGTTATGTACCGCATTTTTAAAATGTGACTACGACTATTCAGGCTGTTTTAGTTTTATTTCTAGACCATGCCCTCTTAGACAAATAATAGATTCATGTATATCTTCTAAAGAAAGCTCGATTATTTCTGCTGGAACATAGGTAAAGGTTGGTTTCATTACCGCAATCGAGGCAGATAGTTTCATATATATTAGAAATAGAATCAGTCCCCAGGGATACATACATGCTTTTGCTGATCCAGTGTGTCTTCCAGATCACCCACTGGATGCCAGGATGCCACGAATACGTTCTCCAGAACATAATGCTGCCTGCACCTCTCTGGACCCTTCCGACCAATGTTACAGAGTGTCTGCTTTCAGCCGTTCCACGCCGTACACGTCAACGGCCGTCTGGCAACTGAAAAGACCAACTGTCGCCACTGAGTGGACGTTCAACTGCGATACTGGCGTGCAAATTGCAGGCTTCATCGGTGATGAACAGCAGTCAGCGTGAGTGCATGAACCGAGAGCCTGCTGCAGAGGCGCGCACGCAGCGATGTTCTTTGTACGATCGTTGAGGAGACACTGTTAGCCTCTTCATCTGGCCTGTCCGTTGCTCAACAGTTGCACGTCTGTTCGCTCACACACCGCTCCGCAGCTGCTGTTTGCTCCTGTCATCTATAACCTGAGGTGCACCACGTTCCCTCGGCACTGGTTTTGGATAACGCCATTTTTTCATGCATGGTATACTTTAACCAAGGCGGCACTCGAACAGCTTGCAAACTTATCGTTTCCGGAAATGTTTCCAGCCTTTCCCCTTTTGAACTTCAGATAAATCGCTTCGTTTCAGGATTACGACAACGGCTGCACTGTTTTCTGAGTCCCCCGATACGCTTCGCAACCACATATTGGTAGTGCTGCTACCTGCCGTCTCTGAGTGGTTGTCGCACGTTGACGTTTAACGTAGGCGGATTGTTATTAATGTGAATGGATCGCGTATATTATCATTAAGATTTCATTTGGATCGAATTCGAGACAGTTATCTTACGAGATAGGAATATTTTGGATCAATGTAAAGAAGAACAAAGGCGGTCGGAAAGGTAGTCAAGTAGTAGGACATTCCTAGACAGCACTGTCATCTTAAAATCCCTTACGAGCAAAAAACATTTTCGAGTGGAAATAGATATGAAAATCAGATTTAATCAGGCCGAGACGGAAGTGCAGATGAGTAACGAATAGTCACGAAGCTGCTTCTGTAAGCAGACAAGTATTGCGGTGTACAAAAACAGCCACGTCTTAGCAGACCACTAATTTTGGACAGCGTGAACCGTTTTGCGGAAGTGGCGGAATGAGAGTTGATGGTTGTTCCGAATCATTACTGATACATACTTTCCCGATACATAACACGTGGGAGCTACCGAGTGGTCGGTTGCTATGCAGTCTTAACCTGTAATGTAGAGAACGGGTGCTCCCGCCTTACGGATTGTCTTTGAGTCTGATGCGACATGCATGTCTCGTAAATACACTCCTGGAAATGGAAAAAAGAACACATTGACACCGGTGTGTCAGACCCACCATACTTGCTCCGGACACTGCGAGAGGGCTGTACAAGCAATGATCACACGCACGGCACAGCGGACACACCAGGAACCGCGGTGTTGGCCGTCGAATGGCGCTAGCTGCGCAGCATTTGTGCACCGCCGCCGTCAGTGTCAGCCAGTTTGCCGTGGCATACGGAGCTCCATCGCAGTCTTTAACACTGGTAGCATGCCGCGACAGCGTGGACGTGAACCGTATGTGCAGTTGACGGACTTTGAGCGAGGGCGTATAGTGGGCATGCGGGAGGCCGGGTGGACGTACCGCCGAATTGCTCAACACGTGGGGCGTGAGGTCTCCACAGTACATCGATGTTGTCGCCAGTGGTCGGCGGAAGGTGCACGTGCCCGTCGACCTGGGACCGGACCGCAGCGACGCACGGATGCACGCCAAGACCGTAGGATCCTACGCAGTGCCGTAGGGGACCGCACTGCCACTTCCCAGCAAATTAGGGACACTGTTGCTCCTGGGGTATCGGCGAGGACCATTCGCAACCGTCTCCATGAAGCTGGGCTACGGTCCCGCACACCGTTAGGCCGTCTTCCGCTCACGCCCCAACATCGTGCAGCCCGCCTCCAGTGGTGTCGCGACAGGCGTGAATGGAGGGACGAATGGAGACGTGTCGTCTTCAGCGATGAGAGTCGCTTCTGCCTTGGTGCCAATGATGGTCGTATGCGTGTTTGGCGCCGTGCAGGTCAGCGCCACAATCAGGACTGCATACGACCGAGGCACACAGGGCCAACACCCGGCATCATGGTGTGGGGAGCGATCTCCTACACTGGCCGTACACCACTGGTGATCGTCGAGGGGACACTGAATAGTGCACGGTACATCCAAACCGTCATCGAACCCATCGTTCTACCATTCCTAGACCGGCAAGGGAACTTGCTGTTCCAACAGGACAATGCACGTCCGCATGTATCCCGTGCCACCCAACGTGCTCTAGAATGTGTAAGTCAACTACCCTGGCCAGCAAGATCTCCGGATCTGTCCCCCATTGAGCATGTTTGGGACTGGATGAAGCGTCGTCTCACGCGGTCTGCACGTCCAGCACGAACGCTGGTCCAACTGAGGCGCCAGGTGGAAATGGCATGGCAAGCCGTTCCACAGGACTACATCCAGCATCTCTACGATCGTCTCCATGGGAGAATAGCAGCCTGCATTGCTGCGAAAGGTGGATATACACTGTACTAGTGCCGACATTGTGCATGCTCTGTTGCCTGTGTCTATGTGCCTGTGGTTCTGTCAGTGTGATCATGTGATGTATCTGACCCCAGGAATGTGTCAATAAAGTTTCCCCTTCCTGGGACAATGAATTCACGGTGTTCTTATTTCAATTTCCAGGAGTGGAGTTACTAAGACATCAAAATGTTCAAATGTGTGTGAATTCCTAAGGGATCAAACTGCTAAGGTCATCGGTCCCTAGACTTACACACTACTTAAACTATATTATGCTAAGAACAAAATACACAACCATGCCCGAAGGAGGACTGGAACATCCGGCGGGAGGGGCCGCGCAATCCCTGATATGGCGCCTCAAACCGCACTGCCACTCCGCGCGGCTTGTAAGATATCCCCAAAGACATCACCATCCAGTACTGTGCCGGAAACAGTGACACTGCTTTCTGCGTCCTCCGTTAACGGTCATGGACTCCAGTAGACTCACAATATGCTCAAGCCCAACCTGTCGAGCATGTAGCAGTGACCAGAGACGTTGCAGAAAATATAATTTTGGCATTACCATCACAATCGTCTTTCAAATTCATCATGTTTCACACGTCACGGATCCATTCATTCATCACCAGTGTCGGTCACTGTTTGCGTTCATTCACTACGCACATTAATCGTCACTTCCAAGTAATGTTAACACTGCCTTACACACAGTGGGAAGTAAAGCTGTCACCAATCTGGGAGTTTCTTTAACCGCAGCTGCGCTTTACTAAGCATAATCCTATAGGAGGGGTATGCCGTTGCCTCCCCCCGTCTTTTGAACTGGCATGACCAGCCTGTTATAGGAGACCAATAGTTTAACTGGGAGTCCAAACCACTGTGCAGCTCAATACATGGCACAGCAACAGTTATTGTCAGATTTAAAGAAGTGATAAGTGACAAATTAAAATCCTTGTAGTCATAGGGTATCGAACATTCGACCTTTGAATTTACAGTCTTCCAGGACGCAAGACAGTTCGTATGTCGTAATTGAAAGTGCACTCATCATCGATTTCGTTCATACCAAACTAATGAAAAATCATACTTCACATGTCGTGGCTACATCGATGTTCTTATTCGCAGATGAGTAAGGAGCAGTCTTCTCTTCATTTCTTATTTCTTTTCTGCTAATTGATGCCATTACCCGGCACATATTCGGGCATCCGCCCTTAGAATGAAGCTTCAGCATACTTCAAAAATTGAATTTTTTAAATGTCTTTAATTTATATTGATACTACATTGTAAACTACTGTATATCATGATAACTGATAATTAGCATAATACACAGAAGCGTAACAATAAAATCTTAACGTCTGTTGAATACAATGATGAAGCGATAGACTACCTACACAGGGATTTATGTGACAGATTACGCAGGTTAACACTGTACTAAATTCATGGGGTATCAGGATGTACATACTCTGCAAATATCAAGTAAAAATGGCTGACAAACACGAAATCATGGAGGTACAAGAAATGTTCAAGTTCTGACGCGAAGAAAATCAAAGGAATAGTAGAACAAACGAAAATATGGACTATTATGAGGTATCATTAAAAATCGTATATCCTTCGTTGTCTCACTAGAATATAAAAATGGGAATGTAAGAATATAGATAAATTAATAGTATCAATATGTAACATTGTAAAGTTGTTGAAATCGATCCTGCTACGCCGCAGGCCAATCATCATCACCTTATCATCAACTTCTTCTTCTTCTTCTTCTTCTTCGTCTTCTCTTCCTCCTCTCTTTATAGATTAGGCGATAACACGCGATCCTGTCAACAACGCCCAGCTATGTCTTCCGTGGCCTTCCCTTCTGTCTTGTCCCTCTAGGTTTGTAGCCAAGAAGTCAAGAATTTGGTTTGGAAGTCAGTTTTCGTGCAGTCTGTTTATCTGTTTACACCATCAACTATTTCTATTTAGATGTATCTTCTTGCACATTGAATCAGCTTGTAATTCGGCTCAGATGTCTCTGTTTCTGAAGCAATTTGCTCTAGTGCCCCTTTTAACAACACAGGAAAGTCTCACGACCGCAGCCTGGCTCCTGCTCATATCCTTTGGCGTCAGAAGCCAACTTTCAGATCCACAGAATACAGTAGGTACTGTCATGACTTTGTAGAACAGCATATGCGTCTCTTTCATAGGTGCCTTTGTACGATATTAGTAATTGTTTCACATACTGTACTAAATTTCGGGATCTTCTGCACTGTCAAAATTTCGTCCTGTGTCACTGTAGAAATAGTGAAAGCGGATTAACCTGTTCCAGTATTACATAATTTGTTACAATTTTAGATCTTAAAGCCGATATTGTCCAGACTGCCACAGAATTTTGCGTTTATTACTGCAGATACTCATGTTATATTTAGAAGCCAACATATTAAGATAATAAGCGGCTCTTTGAGAACTACCTTCCTGCTCTTGAATTATGATTTGATCACCTGTGTACATTAGAGTGTTAAATCATTTCTCCCTGTTGATCTTTTTGCTGTAGATGACACCTTGTTTCCAAGTCGTGGCTACGTTATCTATGTAGATGTTGAATGAAGTTGGAGAAAGCCACATTTTTGTCTAACTCCTTGTGTTGTTGTTAATAATCTTCGATTATAATTTATCTCTTTGTTATGAACCGGTAAGGAATTAATTAGATACGTTGGGAAGATTTTTCCTATAATTTGCGACAACAGACGTCCATTACACATGTGAAAAGTTTTTTCACAATGTCGAAACACTATGTGCATCTCTAAGTTAAATTATTTCCTTTCCTCTGAGAGTTGTTTTAGACTAAAAATACCAACATTGCAAATCGTCCTTTTCTAAAAGCTATGTTTTCTTTTAATAAAATTGTGACAGAAGTAGGGCGCAGTCTATTACTTAACATGGCGATACAGATTTTGTGGACTGTGTTAACGAAGTAAATTCCTCTGTAGCTGTTTGGGTCGCTTCTATTGCCTTTTATAAAATAGAGAAAATTTTAATCAAGTTCCACCCCTATGGTACTTTCTTCCAGTGAAGGACATCCGTATATAAACATTTCGGTACCTACTCCGTCTATCCCAGTTTCTTTTCTGTTCTTCAATTTTTGAATTGTTGTATTTAATTCAATTCAGCGACAGTCATCTAGTTAGGAGCAGAAACTGAAGACGGAATGGTTCACGTTTGGGTGTATGTGAACGTAACTAGTAGAATGTGAAAGTAGTGGTGACGGCACAGGAAATGTGCGTTATGAGTACATAATAGGGAAAGTACTGTGTTCATTTCAGTTTTTATAGAAGTGTTTAACGCGAGTGATAACCATGTCGCAATCAGTATCAGTTTTGTACATTAAGAACTTAAGACAAGATTCTAAGTGATCAATAATAAATAGTAACGTATCTTCCACACCATTATGTAAAAACACATAACCCGAGAATGGTAGAGAGGATACACATGTATAAAAAAATTATCCGGTAGCAGGAACAATATGCAACTGAATGCTTCTTCATCATCACAGAGGTATATAGAGCTTAATTTGTGGGAAATTATCCCATCAATTAACTAAGTTATTCAAAACTCTTGACGTCCTTGTACCATTTTCGCGGCACAATAAAATTCGGAACTTGGTCTGAGGTGCTTTGCTACGGTAATCGCAGCTCCCCCCGTTGCAGGTTCGAGTCCTCCCTCATGCATGGTTGTGTGTGTTGTCTTTAGCGTCAGTTAGTTTAAATTAGATTAAATAGTGCGTAAGCTTAGGGACCGGTGACCTCAGCAGTTTTGTCCCATAAGACCTTACCACAAATTTCCAAATTTCCAAAAAAATTCGGAACTATTATGCACATAATGAGCTTCCTACTAGAGATTGGTACACTTCCTCTCAAGGTTACAAACTAGGGTACTGTATCTGCGCTAATTTCTACACTGGTCAAACTAGAAGGATGTTTATAACGAGATTTAGCGGGAATTTGTTAACCAAAAAGGTCAACTAAAGCGGCACTCTGAATTTGCTGAACAGATGAAGATTTCAGAGCACCAAGTACCCCTACTCGATGACCCTTGCATTTTGCATTGTGCTCGTAAGGGCAAAGAGCTTGATTTAATGAAAGAGTTGTAAATCCTTAAACACACGTGTACAGTTGCCAAAAAATTACTAAACGATGAGCTCACTAATAGGAACCAAAGATCTTATGATTGAATGATCCCACTTTTTAAAATTACTACATAATTATACATTTTAAGGCGATTGTAGATATGGATTTTAAAAATTTGTTTCATCTCCGGTTACTGAGATAACTTCCGCCTTCGGAGGTTGTGGTACAGTTTTATTTAATTACGGCTGGTGTTACTATTTCATTTATTTAGTGTAATATAAAGCTTTCTTTTAAGTGCGACTATGTTTTGATTAATTGTAACCTCCTAATCTCATTAGAGTGATTCAATCATTTAAGATGTTTTTGTAAGCATTAAATATGCTGTCTATCACGTAACTGCTCTTGGCGCAACCTACGTATGTCTACTACAGTAATTTTATGGAAGCCTAGTTACACTGCTCACCTGTGTGCCCGCTTGACGCTCCTGACGCACAGTTGCGGCGCCATCTCTGTGTATTCTTCTCAAATGTGTACACTTCTTTGTTATTCTGGTCCTATTGTTGCACCATTCTGGCCTGCTGGTACGATTTGTTTGGTTCAGTCTGAGTATTTATTTAACGTACTATCTCGTTGTTAGTTGTTTTTGACTAGTCCTCTACGGGTTTTATGCTGTAGTAGTGCAATTAATTTAATTTATAGCTGGTATACGGCACCAAGTTAAAACCAAATTGTTAACGAGGTGGAAGAAATGGCGGAGTGGGGAGGGGGGTGTCGACGACACCTATAATTTATTCGAAATTATCCTCCAAAGCTAGACAGATAGTTGAAGCAAAAGAAGGAACTGGAAATCGGTCCGAGTATTATGATTATTGTACCCTTCTGTCGCATTAGTGGTTAGAAGAAAAGAGGATAAGTTCGAGTAGTAAAAGTAGATGACGTAAAAACCTGTGAACAGCTGTAATTCCCATTCAAAGTAAACACCGCGATGTCTAATAGGACGTGCAAAGAAATGGCGGAGACAATCTGACAAGAAACGCATTGCAGTTATGAGAGCAATCCACGAGGGCCGTAAGAAGAGAGTCGGTCGACAAAACCGTGGCCGTGGACGCGCGCAAAGTGGCGCAGTGGGAGCGCAGCGCCAACAAAAGACTCTCGCGGGCGGCAGGCGGAGGGAGCAGCCCGCGCTACGCAGCCAGCAGCGGCGTCTGCGCGGCCGGTCGGCCCATCCCGGCTAATGACTCGCATTGTCTGCCGCCGGAGATAAACAGCCGCCCCCGGGGACCGCAGACCCATTTGCCGTCTCGTCGCAGCCGCCTAAATGAAGCCAGCACACACCACCTTCTGCCTGCGACCACGCCGTCGCTTTTGTGTCCGTGTCGCCGATGTCAAATCGGAACTCGAGAACGAAACGATTATTTTATCCGGTATGAGCAACAGATCGCCATTCGACGCTACTATTGTGAGTAATGGCTCTGAGCACTATGGGACTTAACATCTTTGGTCATCAGTCCCCTAGAACTTATAACTACTTAAACCTAACTAACCTAAGGACATCACACACATCCATGCCCGAGGCAGGATTCGAACCTGCGACCGTAGCAGTCGCGTGATTCCGGACTGAGGGCCTAGAACCGCGAGACCACCGCGGCCGGCTATTGTGAGTAATACATAGAACAGAAGAGATATCTGAGGATGATATTTGTTGTGTCGATTCCCTAAGGTCTCGACACAATGAGTGGCTAGGTGCACGCGAAACTAACGCAGACGGGCGTAAATTCTGAAACAGGAGACTGGATGAAAACTATAAAGAAAAGAAGAGAGATTTTAATATACTTAACTTTAATGTAGTCTTGTTCTTGTTGAAATACATCTCTTGCATAGTAGTAAGCAATTAGCAATGATACACATGGCGCCTTGCTAGGTAGTAGCGATGGACTAGATGAAGGCTATTTAATCTGTCTCTCGGCAAATGAGAGGAATACTTGGTAGGTCTAGTCGCAAGCTATGTCGTCCGTACAACTGGGGCGAGGTCAAGTCCGTGTCTTGTGACCTGCCCTGTGGTGGCGCTACGTTTGCGATTACATAGTGGTGACACGCGGGTCCGACATGTACTACAGGACCGCGGCCGATTTAAGTTACCACCTAGCAAGTGTGGTGTCTAGCGGTGACACCACAATATTAACGACCATCATCTACATCTACATCTACATGACTACTCTGCAGTTCACATTTAAGTGCTTGGCAGAGGGTTCATCGAACCACAATCATACTATCTCTCCCCATTTCACTCCCGAACAGCGCGCGAGAAAAACGAACACCTAAACCTTTCTGTTCGAGCTCTGATTTCTCTTATTTTATTATGATGATCATTCCTACCTATGTAGGTTGGGCTCAACAAAATATTTTCTCGTTCGGAAGAGAAAGTTGGTAACTGAAATTTCGTAAATAGATCTCGCCGCGACGAAAAACGTCTTTGCTGTAATGACTTCCATCCCAATTCGCGTATCATATCTGCCACACTGTCTCCCCTACTACGTGATAATACAAAACGAGCTGCCCTTTTTTTGCACCCTTTCGATGTCCTCCGTCAATCCCACCTGGTAAGGATCCCACACCGCGCAGCAATCTTCTAACAGAGGACGAACGAATGTAGTGTAAGCTGTCTCTTTAGTGGACTTGTTGCATCTTGTAAGTGTCCTGCCAATGAAACGCAACCTTTGGCTCGCCATACCCACAATATTATCTATGTGGTCTTTCCAACTGAAGTTGTTCGTAATTTTAACACCCAGGTACTTAGTTGAATTGACAGCCTCGAGAATTGTACTATTTATCGAGTAATCGAATTCCAACGGATTTCTTTTGGAACTCATGTGGATCACCTCACACTTTTCGTTATTTAGCGTCAACTGCCACCTGCCACACCATACAGAAATCTTTTCTAAATCGCTTTGCAACTGATACTGGTCTTCGGATGACCTTACTAGACGGTAAATTACAGCATCATCTGCGAACAACCTAAGAGAACTGCTAAGATTGTCACCCAGGTCATTTATATAGATCAGGAACAGCAGAGGTCCCAGGACGCTTCCCTGGGGAACACCTGATATCACTTCAGTTTTACTCGATGATTTGCCGTCTATTACTACGAACTGCGACATTCCTGACAGGAAATCACGAATCCAGTCGCACAACTGAGACGATACCCCATAGGCTCGCAGCTTGATTAGAAGTTGCTTGTGAGGAACGGTGTCAAAAGCTTTCCGGAACTCTAGAAATACGGAATCAACTTGAGATCCCCTAGCGATAGCGGCCGTTACTTCGTGCACAAGAACGATGTTTTCTGAAACCATGCTGATTACGTATCAATAGATCGTTCCCTTCGAGGTGATTCATAATGTTTGAATACAGTATATGCTCCAAAACCCTACTGCAAACCGACGTCAATGATATAGGTCTGTGGTTAGATGGATTACTACTACTACCCTTCTTAAACAATGGTGCGACCTGCACAATTTTCCAGTCTGTAGGTACAGATCTATCGGTGAGCGAGCGGTTGTATATGAGTGCTAAGTAGGGAGCTATTGTATCAGCGTAATCTGAAAGGGACCTAATCGGTATACAATCTGGACCTGAAGACTTGCCCGTATCAAGCGATTTGAGTTGCTTCGCAACCCCTAAGGTATCTACTTCTAAGAAACTCATGCTAGCAACTGTTCGTGTTTCAAATTCTGGAATATTCCATTCATCTTCCCTGGTGAAGGAATTTCGGAAAACTGCGTTCAAGAAGTCCGCTTTAGCGGCACAGTCGTCGGTAACAGTACCATCGGCACTGCGCAGCGAAGGTATTGACTGCGTCTTGCCGCTTGTGTACTTTACATACGACCAGAATTTCTTCGGATTTTCTACCAAATTTCGAGACAATGTTTCGTTGTGGAACCTATTAAAGGCATCTCGCATTGAAGTCCGTGCCAAATTTCGCGCGTCTGTAAATTTTAGCCAATCTTCGGGATTTCGCGTTCTTCTGAACTTCGCATGCTTTTTCCGTTGCCTCTGCAACAGAGTTCGGACCTGTTTTGTGTACCACGGGGGATCAGTTCCATCTCTTACCAATTTATGAGGTTTGAATCTCTCAATTGCTGTTGATACTATACCTTTGAATCTGAGCCACATCTCGTCTACATTTGCATAGTCAGTTCGGAAGGAATGGAGATTGTCTCTTAGGAAGGCTTCTAGTGACACTTCATCCGCTTTTTTAAATAAAATTATTTTGTATTTGTTTCTGGTGGATTTGGAAGAAATGGTATTGAGCCTAGCTACAGCGACCTTGTGATCACTAATCCCTGTATCAGTCATGATGCTCTCTATCAGCTCTGGATTGTTTGTGGCTAAGAGGTCAAGTGTGTTTTCGCAACCATTTACAATTCGCGTGGGTTCGCTTTATGGAAAAAAAGGCATCAGGAAGGTAGTTCTGACGTTGCACTTGATAAAGGAAACTACATTTATGTAATTTCGGTACACCTTAGTATCATTTGTCGGTCTAGAAGAAACGTTCAGCAAAGCAGAATGGTACAAGGTGACTGATATTCTCTGAAAATATAAGCTACAGGGAATGGCAGTAATTGTGTATAAGAATCAAAAGACAATAATAAGAATCAAAGATCAAGAGCGAAGTGCTCGAATTGAAAACGGCATAAATTCACGGGTGGGATCTAAAGACTGAGAAGGTATCAGTGATATATTTCGTTGAGGTTAGTGCCACGCCCACTGAATGTGAGCTACACTGTCTACCTAAAAAGCCGCATGTATTAGGACGGAGCATCCGGAAATGGGGCTGGCGTGTCAACATTGTATCGTATCCGGGTGGAGGATTAATGACGAGGGCCGGTGTGCTGGCCAGCTTGGATGTTGTTTTTAGAAGGTTTTTAGATCCCAATAGATGACTATCAGGCTGGTATTTACGTCTCGCCTCAACTATACGATTCACAAATAATTCTAAATCGTTCGCACACTATCACCTGAATAAAACGGCATGTGGGCAGCTGGGAAACACAAATTCTGTCCTCAGGGATTAAAGGGTGGCGACAGGAAAGGCTTACAGACGTCCTCTAACATTAACAGTGCCATATCCCAAATAACCACGCCAACCCCGTGAAGGTATGGGATAAAAGCAGAACAAAAGAATAACACTAAATGTAAGGAACAGAACATGTTGAACGGAATGAGCGTCTAATAATCACAGAGCATGGGTTAAGAGTAAGCGAAAGAAACACAGCAGTAATGAGCGGTATCAGAAATGAGACATCAATGAAATTAATATCAAAGCTGTGGTATGTGTAGTAGAAGAAATGAAAGAATTCTGCTGTCCAGGAAGCAACGCAACGCCGTTCATGAACACAGTATTGTAAAACCTCTAAAAAGCATATTTATCATTGTACACTCTAAATGCTTCAAATGGCTCTGAGCACTATGGGACTTAACATGTGAGGTCATCAGTTCAAATGGTTCAAATGGCTCTGAGCACTATGGGACTTAACATCTGAGGTCATGAGTCCCCTAGAACTTAGAACTACTTAAACCTAACTAACCTAAGGACATCACACACATTCATGCCCGAGGCAGGATTCGAACCTGCGACCGTAGCGGTCGCGCGAGGTCATCAGTCCCCTAGAACTTAGAACTACTTAAACCTAACTAAGGACATCACACACATCCATGCCCGAGGCAGGATTCAAAAAATGGTTCAAGTGGCTCTGAGCGCTATGGGACTTAACATCTGAGGTCATCAGTCCCCTAGAACTTAGCACTATTTAAACCTAACTAACCTAAGGACATCACACACATCCATGCCCGAGGCAAGATTCGAACCTGCGACCGTAGCAGTCGCGCGGTTCCGGACTGAAGCGCCTAGAACCGCTCGGCCACCGCTGCCGGCTATTGTACATTCTACCATCTGTATTTCTTACACAGAAATCCGGCGGTTGCCAACTTCCTGACAGGGTCACCAGACGAAAATGGGTCGTATTAATCATTTTTGTTGGAGAAAGGTTTTCCGGGATGTGATACCAGTTAAACCGGAATATTTAAAATGAAATATACATTTATATCACATTATCAACGAGCTACTGAGCTTGTGGGAGACATCTTGGTCTATGAAAGGTCTGAATCTATTCCGGTGGCCCAATAATGACAACAACATTAATTCTATGTGCAACAGATAACTTTCATTAGCATACGAGCAGCAGGGTACGTCGTTACAAAAGATACACGCAAGTCAAGACATGAAGCACAGGTAGGAAGAATAACATCACAACTTTAATTATATGTTCCCCTGCTACTGTTAATAACACAAGTCGATGGACATCTGTTACAGATATAGTTTTCTTTACGTGTGCGATGTACATGGAGAATAGTATGGAACAATGGCGACGGGTAACGATTCCCACAAACTCTCAGAAATAGGCATACAGGTTTCAGAAGAAGATAACCTAAGAATGTGCAAGTGCACTAGTGCCCCATCAAACCCCCTGGAATAAAATGGGAAGCAGCACAGAGATGTTACTGGTCAGATATCATAATAACGAAAAATACGTTACTTTCTGTAAACACAATACCAGAAGAATTTCTGCACACATGTTGCTACCCATTCTGCCCGTAATTTCACACTAGGAGAGTATAAGACACAGTACTGCTCTTTGAGTGCGTGATAATTGATGCATGGCTGGTTCTCTTCACTACGATTGCGTTCATCATTGGTTGCAGATCCGTTAAGTCGGGTGAATATTCTCATAAGACGGTATAACTGAATGTGATTTCTAAGGGCGATGTGATTCTCATTTAAATAACTCAAAATGAACTTCGATTAATTAATTTTCCAATTAACATGGTGGCTCAGAAAACGCCCAGAGCAAAGCATGACTTGTTGTTGTTGTGGTCTTCAGCCCAGAGACTGGTTTGATGTAGCTCTCCATGCTACTCTATCCTGTGCAAGCTTCTTCATCTCCCAGTACCTACTGCAACCTACATCCTTCTGAATCTGCTTAGTGTATGCATCTCTTGGTCTCCCCCTACGATTTTTACCCTCCACGCTGCCCTCCAATACTAAATTGGTGATCCCTTGATGCCTCAGAACATGTCCTACCAACCGATCCCTTCTTCTGGTCAAGTTGTGCCACAAACTCCTCTTCTCCCCAATCCTATTCAGTACCTCCTCATTAGTTATGTTATCTACCCATCTATTCTTCAGCATTCTTCTGTAGCACCACATATCGAAAGCTTCTATTCTCTTCTTGTCTAAACTATTTACCGCCCACGTTTCACTACCATACATGGCTACACTCCATACAAATATTTTCAGAAACGACTTCCTGACACTTCAATCTATACTCGAGATTGACAAATTACTCTTCTTCAGAAACGCTTTCCTTGCCGTTGCCAGTCTACATTTCATATCCTCTCTACGTCGACCATCATCACGTAATTTGCTCCCGCAGCATTACCAGAATTAACCCGACTACATTCCATTATCCTCGTTTTCTTTCGTTCATGTTCATCTCATATCCTCCATCAAGACATTGTCCATTCCGTTCAGCTGCTCTTCCAGGTCCTTTGCTGTCTCTGACAGAATTACAATGTCATCGGCGAACCTCAAAGTTTTTATTTCTTCTCCATGGATTTTAATACCTACTCCGAATTTTTCTTTTGTTTCCTTTACTGCTTGCTCAATTTACAGATTGAATAACATTGGGGATAGGCTACAACCCTGTCTCACTCCCTTCCCAACCACTGCTTCCCTTTAATGCCCCTCAACTCTTATAACTGCCATCTGCTTTCTGTACAAATTGTAAATAGCCTTTTGCTCCCTGTATTTTACCACTGACATCTTCAGACTTTGAAAGAGAGTATTCCAGTCAACATTGTCAAAAGCTTTCTATAAGTCTACAAATGCTAGAAACGTAGGTTTGCCTTTCCATTATCTATTTTCTAAGATAAGTCGTGTTACAACATTTCTACGGAATCCAAACTGATCTTCCCCAAGGTCGGCTTCTACCAGTTTTTCCACTCGTCTGTAAAGAATTCGTCTTATTATTTTGTAGCCGTGATTTATTAAACCGATAGTTCTGTAATTTTCACATATGTTAACACCTGCTTCCTTTGGGATTGGAATTATTGTATTCTTCTTGAAGTCTGAGTTTATTTAGCCGGTCTCTTATATCTTGCTCACCAAGTGGTAGAGTTTTGTCTGGGCTGGCTCTCCCAAGGCTATCAGTAGTTCTAATGGAATGTTGTCTACTCCCGGCTCCTTGTTTCGGCTTAGCTCTTTCAGTGCTCTGTCAAACTCTTTACGCAGTATCATATCGCCCATTTCATATTCATCTACACCCTCTTCCATTTCCATAATATTGTCCTGAAGAATATCGACCTTGTATAGACCTTCTATATACTCCTTCCACCTTTCTTATTTCCCTTCTTTGCTTAGAACTGGGTTTCCATCTGAACTCTTGATATTCATGCAAGTGGTTCTCTTTTCTCCAAAGATCTCTTTAATTTCCTGTGGGCAGTATCTATTTTACCCTAAAAATATCAAAACTTCCGAAAGAGAAGGTGCTTGAAAGTTCCATAAACAAACACGAATTTAATTTAGGAATGAACCACTGCATGAAATACTGAACTCGTTGAACAACAGTTATACGTGGTTACATCTTCTCACAGACGATGCGTATATCACGTAAGTACATTTAAAAGGTAAAATCCAAAGTGTAAGGGGCAGTGAAATGAAAATGAGGCCGATCGGAATAAAGTAAGTACAATATTTATTATTTCAAAAGTAATTGCCACAACCGTTAATAGTTTTGTCTCACTGTGAGACAAGACTGCCATTGCCTTCATGGTAAAATGTTTGCGGTTACCTAAGGTACCATGATTGTAGCCAGGCGGCCACATCCTTGGCTGAAGCAAATCGATGGCCACCAACGGTTTTCTTCAGGGCCCAAAATATGGAAATCGTGGAAATTGTGTGGGGAGAGATCGGGAGTGTATAGAGGATGTGTAAAAACTACCCTTCGGAACTTCTGCTCGGTGTAAGATCTACCGAGCGAAACTTCTGCAGCGTATTCGAAACATCCGCGGCAACATGTGGACAAAACCCACATGTTGCTAAGGTTGTTTCGAATGCACTGCGGAATTTTCGCTGGGAGGCCTCTACACGTCCTCCATAAAGTCCCGATTTCTCTCCGTTCTGTATCCATATTTTTGGAGCCATGAAAAAAGACATTTGTGGCTGTCGACTTGCTTCAGATAAACAGGTGCACGCCTGAGTACATTCACGGTTCCGCAGGTAGCAGCAAACATTTTTCCATGACACCAAAGGCCATCTTGTCTCAGAATGGGATAAATGTATTAACAGTTATGGGGATGGTTTTGAAATTATAGACGATTTACTTATATTTTTTCCATCTGTCGCGCTTTCATTATTTGACTGTCCCAAATATACAACGAAAATTGTGATCACAAAATAAGTTATAGACTCTAAATGAAACACATTTCAAAACGCTGCGTGGTGAAAAATCAAAATTTTTGATGAGTCAAATTTCAGAACCATTAAAAGTTATCGTTGAAATGAAACTTTATTTACTGTAAATCGATCATCGTGTTGTAACAAAATTACTTACATTAGCCTGTATGGTATGCTTCTTACTGTTGTGCCAAAAAAATAAAATAAGCTAAAACTGCTAGGAAACCCTCTGGTAGATGTGTTCAGTAATCACTGGTGGAAACATATTGCACTATATTCTTATCACCCCTGCAGCCAGATCATAAAATCGTCTTGACACATTTTCGGTTGAGGGTGCTATTTGGTAAATTACATGACAAACAGTTTCATACAGTCATTAACGCAACTGCAGACCTGAAAAAAATGGAATGAGTAAATATTCGCATGCCAAGCAAGTTTACGCAGTAAAAAAGAAATTAAAAAAATTACATTTTTTCACGCCACATTAAAGCGACAAAATAGAGGTTGACGTAAATAATGCTATGTTATATGATGATGATTGCTTAATCAAAACCGGTAGCGAATGATGGTTTATTTTGTCAGGCTCTTAAATATGCCATTTCAAATATCTGTATGCTGTGTCCTGAATTTAATGAAAATGTATTGAGATGAGGAAACTGAAACCCTGATTTCTTACTTATTGCGAGCAGTCATCTTACCCATTAAGCTCTCTATGCATGATTCCTGATCTGAAACAGACATTACTCATAGAGTCATTGCCACTGATTTTTCCACCTATGATTTCTGAACACTGTTTAAAGTTTCTGCTTTTGAAAACGGCAGAATAGTGCCACTGAAGGAATGGCGTCAGTGAACTCAGTGAAGAAGACATGGCTTGAAAAGACTTCAATGCAGGTAAGCCAACTGTTCGCAGTAAGCATGAAATCTGGGATTAAGGCTTGGTATCGTACGAATTTTTAATTTGTCCCTTCATTGAAAACTTAACGAAAGTGATCAGTTTGCAATGAAATCACATGATGTCATTTCGACATCACACACTTCATCCCAAACGATCTACTGTACTTTTTATGTGGGTCATCACGTTCCAATACTGGAGGGATAGGGAGCCGTTTCTCTTCCATTGGGAAGGCTAGACTGCTCTCTCCTACAATATTGTGCGTTACAACGATGGTCGCGGAGGACTGGACCCAATCAACAAGAAGCCAACAGTTCTGTCGGGCATGATCGACCGTCAAACTTTGGCTGATGTAAAGCGAGGCTGTTCTGCTCTCTTTGCCTGGGAAGTTTCTCTAGGCTTGATGGTGTCTGCAGGAACACTATGTTCAGCTGAGCTGGAGCTTACCGTTTTACGGCTAAAATGGCTGACATCCAAGGCCTTGGGGCTCCGTTTACTTGCGACAACAGAGAGTTCTGAATCCCCGGCCTCGGCAAATGAATGGCGGTAAGCGACGAACGGCAAGTACCCAACGGATGCTGGATGGCTCAAGGATGAGGCCATTATCGCGCTCGAACGATACAAGGAGAAGGCATAGTTGCCTCGGTCACTGGCTCATTGCACTGGTGGCTACATCGGCGTGTATAAATAGCGTCTCGATATTTATCTATCTGGGTGGTGCTGGTGGCGGTGTTGTGTAGCAAAGTTGACGCAACACTGATTTGGCCGTTGCATATTGCGCTGCGCAAGGCTATCGTAACACAAATGACAACCAATGCTCCGGTGGTGCTATCAGCTGCACAGAGGTAACACAGCCGCGCGGGATTAGCCGAGCGGTCTCAGGCGCTGCAGTCGTGGACTGTGCGGCTGGTCCCGGCGGAGGTTCGAGTCCTCCCTATGGCATGGGTGTATGTGTTTGTCCTTAGGATAATTTAGGTTAGGTAGTGTGTAAGCTTAGGGTTTAAATGGTTTAAATGGCTCTGAGCACTATGGGACTTAACATCTGAGGTCATCAGTCCCCTAGAACTTAGAACTACTTAAACCTAACTAACCTAAGGACATCACACACATCCATGCCCGAGGCAGGATTCGAACCTGCGACCGTAGCGGTCGCGCGGTTCCAAACTGAAGCGCCTAGAACCGCGTGGCCACACTGGCCGGCGTAATCTTAGGGACTGAAGACCTTAGCAGTTAAGCCTTATAAGATTTAACACACATTTGAACACGGGGTTGTAACAATTTATTTTCAGCGCACTTAATTCATTACTCTTATGACATTGGTATCCTCAGTGAACATGGAGAAGAATTATTGGATCTCTTGAATGGAATGAAAGGTCTAATTAGTACAGAATGTGGATTACAAGTAAATCGAAGAAAGACGAAAGTACTGGGAAGTACCAGAAACGAAAACAGACAAAAATTTAACACTAGAATTGGATACCACGAAGGAGTTGAAACTAAGGATTTCTGCTACCTAGGTAGCAAGTAGCTGGAGAAAGGGGGACATAAAAAGCAGACTACCACTGGCAAAAAGGGGAATCAAACACAGGCCTTAATTTGAGGAAAAACTTTCTGAGAGTGGACGCCTGGAGCACAGAGTTCTATGGTAGCGAAACCTGTAGTGTGGAAAAACCGGAAAAGAAAAGAATCCAAGCATTTGAGATGTGGTGTTACAGACTAATCTTGAAAATTACGTGGACTGATAAGAAAGGAATGAGGAGGTTTTCTATAGGACCGGGGAGGAAAATAATACAAGGAAGACACTGACAAGAAGAAGGGACAAGGTGATAGGACATCTGTTAAGACATCAGGGAATAACTTACATAGTGCAACAGGGAGCTGTACAGGTTAAATGCTGTAGAGGAAGTCAGAGATTGGAGTACACTCAAAAAATAACTGCGGAGGTAGGCTGCAATTGCTTCTCTGAGCTGAAAAGTTTGTTGCATTTGTTGCAGGAGAGAAAGTCGTGGCGGTCCCCATCAAACCAGGCACAAGTTCCATGACTTTTTTTTTTAAAAAAAAAGATTAATCAGTTTCACCGACGCCTTTTGCCCTGTGAAGCTGGTGATCAGATTGGAAATGCCAAGTGAACGCATTAGTGAGAACAGAAGTTTGAGGAAGGGCTGAAGATATAATCAGATAGTATAATGGCTAAGATGACTGCTCACGTTGAGCAGGAAATCTGGATTCGTGAGATGGTACAGTACAAAATTTCAGTTGTAACGAAAGAGTTATTATCCATTTTACTTCATACATTGTTTCCTTGCTGAAGAAGTAAGCTTTTTTCTCTGATACCAGTACACACCAAACATAAAAATGTCAACAGCCGTATGCATGTCACTTAAAAAATGGCCCCGGTGTGGCTACTATGCAAATTATGTGTACCTGTAAAAATATGTTTATCATGAGGTGAAGTATGATATGTAGCTGAGAAATGCAGAAGCACTCGAAAACAGCATTTGTCGCGGGAACTGAAATGACGAAAAGGCCATATATCGTTTCGGCCAGGCGGGGTGGCCGAACGGTTCTAGGCGCTACAGCCTGGAACCGCGCGACCGCTACGGTCGCAGGTTCGAATCCTGCCTCGGGCATTGATGTGTGTGATGTCCTTAGGTTAGTTAGGTTTCAGTAGTTCTAGCGGACTGATGACCTTAGAAGTCCCATAGTGCTCAGAGCCATTTGAACCATATATCGTATCCCTACATCATCGGTGATAATTCACAGTTACGATGCTACGAGTATCCGACCAAAACATCGTTTAAATCTAGCAGCAAGGCTACCTGCTTTAAGCTAAGGTACCCCAAAAAAGTTTAGTTCACTCACGAACGAGACTGCGTATACAATTCTTGTTCGGTCGAATCTGAGCTTTGTTCGTAATTAGAGGATCATTTCTCGATTGAATTAATGTATGAATTTACACGACACCGAAAGAAGCTTCGAGACCCTAGATTTCAATAACCATCAAGAAACTATTCTACCTGTTCATATTTTGAGTACTGCGCACTAAGGCAGCAGCAGAGAAATTCACGCTTGTGTAGAGGTGTACGGCATCGCTAGATTTTATTCCCTAACATCACTAGCTGACTCGCAGGAAGGAGAGAATGGGATTCCAGTACACTACATAGCCAGAAACAGTTCAGTTCCTTGCGGAATACACAGGTGAACTGATTCAGACAAAACAATATTGGTGCAATTCCACTTACGTAAAGAAAAACTGATTGATTTGTGCTGTCCCATTCATTAACGTGGCCTCTTGGATGTCTGTGCTTACTGTTTTTTTGGGGTGGAGGGGGTGATGGGCGCGTATTCGCTTCATGAACAGGGGATTCTTTCTTCGCATGAAGAGTCAGTAAGTCTGTGACCATTGTTCTCAGATTTCCGCCCGTCCATGTTGGCCCAACTGTTTGGACGATATAGTATGGTATCACATATTTAACATTACCTTTGTTTTGCTTATTTGCCTTCTGAATTGTGAAATCGCACCTAATGTAGACATCTAGAGCGACTCAGTAATAACGGAAAGACATTGAGGAATCTTTGTATGTTCAAGTGATATATTTTGAAAATCATATGTGTTTAAACCAAGACCTAATAAAAATAGGAACGCATCATCGACCTTGGATAATTTTGATATTTTACATTTAACCTCGAACTTGACGTTTCACAAAGCCCCCTCCCCTTGGTCTCTCCACTGTCCCTAGTTCTTCTCCCTCACTGGTGTCAAATGGGAAATCTATGAAGTGGCAATAGTGCCACTGCTAATCCAACACTTAACATTGACCCACATCTGTCAATAGCCAAATTCACTCACAGAGCAGGACGCCATATTCTGGCATCATGTCATCAACCCACTGAACTTTCCCCAGATACTTAACGAACACACGTGACTGATGGTATGCAGCGAGGTCTCCTATGACACACCACATGAGCCAATATTGTGTGGTGATTAATTTCCATTCATTATTTTGCTGAAATCTTATGCAGCTCATTGTAGGCCATTGTTCAACGCAGAATCAAATAGTCAGAAGCAGCTACACTACCATGAGAACCACACAACATCTGAAATGCAAGTTCCTTTGGAACAAATTGATCGTCTGTGGTGCGGAAACATTGGCAAGGACGTTGTATATGTTTCTAATGGAGATAATAGACCAGTGCAAAACGTCACACTACCGAAAATTAAAACTCTCCTCCGAAGGATGAGAGAAGTTTCCCTTACCTTGAATAAGACGTCTGCCCCTGCAATGCGTGTACAGCTGCGACGAGAAGAGGACTGAGACGGGAATCTTCTCAGAACCTATATATTACTTTTAGATGGGCTGCGAGCGAGAAATTGTGAGAAATGCGTTCATTATCAGCCTACGTCCTTAGTGGTGTCTCCATCTTCCAGGAATGAGTACGTACTGGCGACGTTGTGTGACTTCTACGAATTCTGACAGAGCACTACAGCTTGAGCCAACAATCAGAAGGAAAACGGCACCTTGAAGCCTTACTACACGATCTGTACTGCTATATGACATAAGTTCCTTTAGAGTTGCAACAAAAGGGAATCGTTTCGCAGAAAGCAAAACCCACCCAGTCTGAGTAAAAACATAGCCTACAAAATTTCTTGGAAAATAAAAAGGTATTGTTCGTTTTGGCACACAGTGAACAGTGGAACGATTAGGTAGCTAATTAGTTCAGTGACACGTTTCGAAACATCATCAGACATAGTTGTGGCAAAAATCAAGAAATGCAAAATAAAATAATACAGTACAAAGAAAACGCAGGAGGAGGCAAAGAAATACGAGTATTGTGTGTCAGGGCCAAGTATAGTCAGTAAAATCATTCTGCTATAATATGCATATTGTGTCAACTGTAAAACAGGAAAACATAACAAATAAATTTAATGCAATATTAACGATGGAGTAATCATGACAATGTGCCATAGAAGAAAATAAAATTATATTAACCCTGCAAAAGTGAATGCCGAAGCATCACGATAACAACACACACGCAGCGCAAAATAAACTGAAGAACATTCGTAATACTCCGGCTGACTTCAGCCCTCAAAGGATCGTCACGGATTGGCACTGCACCCTTATATTATCCTGTAGACTAACGTTTTCTTCATTTTATGGGTGATACGATACGCATGCCATTTTGTGGCAGGATAATTTTGCTGACTACATTTAGCCTAGATATAGAATACTTCCTCTTCTGCCTACTGGATTCAGCATAGCTTCAAATTTAACTTTTTGTCAAAGCTTGTTTGGAAGCATTTAGTGAGTTATCTTGTCAGTTTCCGGTCTGTCTTTTCATGTTTTAATACTAATACGCCACATTATTTTATAATGTGTTTATAAATATTTCCCTTTTACTATACTTTGGTAAACAAAAAACTATGTTAGCACAGCCTGTAATATATATTATTAGGCAATATGTCATATTCCACGCGTATACTGTAATTGTTTATGAAACTTTGTCTTAGTGTTTCTGCATTTATATATTGCACTTTGTTTTAATTTACGTTTAATTTAATAATTTCTCTCGTTTTGTAACTTTCAGCAGTTAACATCCTGCATTAAGACTGCGTATTTTGTTATAATTACTAATTAATATATTGGTTCCTCTAAGGCTTTCAAATTAATATAGTATATAATCGATATATGCCTTTTATGACTTCCCTGTGGTTACCTTCTTTGAAAGCCAGCTATTATCTGTACGGTTTCTAACGCTGTATGTTGTTTCTATTACCACTCCATTTCTCGATATAAATTCGGTTTGGCATGTTGTTCCACTTAAATGAGAGCTGTATTGTCAGTACCATATATCCCCAATTTTGTGTGACTTGTTTATGTACTTAACTGTAAGTATTGTTGGAAACTGCTGTGTATAGTGCACATACTTTTCTTGAGACATCTTCTTTATGTTGTGTTTCTTGTTTTACCAAAACTATGTCTGATGAAGATGTATCGAAACGCGTCACTAAATTAATTTGTGACCAAGACCTCTCTCCATTCATTGTGTGTCAATTCTGAATTGGCGCGCTGCCTCAAAGATGGAAGCGACTCTCTGTCAAGTGCAAAAAAAAACATTGTTTCTTTATTTCACCAACTTTCAAATGTCTAATGCTTCTTTCCTTTTATGAAATAGCAGTATTTAATCACTTACGTATGGGTTCGTTTTTTTACCCTACTGAATGAAGGAGTCATTTCTATAACAGAGTCACGAATAAACAGATATTATGCTATAGCATTCGTGGGAATGGTGTTCTATTCTCTTGTAAACGATGACTGTTTCAGTGTTTCTTTATTTTGATGCGAACAATCGATCAAATGTGTATAGCACTTCTGAAATTCAGTGCGACTAATGGGCGGATTTCTCTTTGTTCCTCCGTCTATTCCTCTCCATTTGTAAGTGTGCGAAAGCTTATGAAATGTACTGCAGTTTTCTGTCAGAGTTCTTCATGCTAAAATAGAGTGAATAGTACTACTCACGATATTGAGAGGATTCGGATATAAGTTCAACTCAGATCAGTTTATTGAATCAAAAATATTTCAGTAATTGGAAATGGAGTTCCTATTTGACTGAAAAATTCAAATATATCGACAGCTGTATTTGGTCATTGTCGGACACTCGTATTTACGGATTTCCCAGTACATGTTTTCGAATACAGTTTTCGACTTGGTGTCTGCTTAACAAGAAATGATGACACTGATGTCTTTCCTGCGGTGAATGAGTACAGTTTAATGGTGAGTGGTTAAAATAATCCTCCTGTAAACCTCTGCGAATGCTGGTATCATACTTAGTGGGATGTAGTAGGTAAAACCTGCATTATTATCAACAAATTCTTTTAAATCTTCTGTCGTTCTCCGACCAGCATTCTGCTAGGTGATTTACACGCTTTGTAAGAAACATGCTTATCTTTTCATTAACACTGCAGTTGCACATGATCAATAATACTCTTACTCAAACAACACTGAATTGATGAAAATAAGTGAAGGACATTAATTTTACTTAGCAGCTTTCAGACCTCCTGTTCATCGAAAAGTATTCCTTCATTATGCAGACGACTCAGACCGAGCAGTAGGTAAGTGTTTTCATTTTGTACCACAATTGATTGTTGATGAATATTGGTTTATTAAATAATATAATATACGGTGTTCGAAGCGAATAATAGAGTCTACAAGAATTTTTCTCTCACAATCAGTATGTAACTCAGTCTTCTTCTCCTTCTAATACTTCTCTCACTCAAACCTTGAACGAGAACTCACAGAGAATGGTTATTAGTTTTTACAGAACTTCGTATGAAAGTGGTTGGCTGGTTGGTTCATTTGGTGTAGGTAGCCAAACAGCGAGGTCATCGGTCCCATGGGATTAGGGAAGGAGGGGGAAGGAAGGTGGTCATGTCCTTTCAAAGGAACCATCGCAGCATTCACCTGAAGCGATTTATGGAAATCACGGAAAACCTAAATCAGGATGGCTGAACCGTCATCCTCCCGAATACGAGCCTTTATCAAAGTGATGACAGTATTTGTCGACTGTGAGGAGTTAGTACATTGTTCAGATTCTTCTTCTTTTCTTCTCTTTAGATATATCACGTGGCCTGAGTATGATACCCATTACGTTTCATTAGTTGTAAAGGAGCAGATATGTCTTCACCATCAAAATCCACGAAATTTCCCTTGTCGCAAGTGGCTTTTGAAATGGGTTAATTTTGCGGTTTCGCCATGGTGCAGGGAACATTGAGAGTGGTAAGTGGCTGGATATTGTGGGATTGTAGATACTTGTAATCTTCAATATTATTTGCTTACAATTCAACCCAGATAACTAGATCGCAGCAGATTAAATAACAAAACAAGAATAGATTATTCGCGTTCAGTTCTAACTAACAAACATGAACGGTACATCTTACATTAAACGTCAACTTGACAAAAATCGTAAAACTTTTAGTAAGTGTTTCATTAACAATAAAAGGTGTGTACGACATAAATTAACGAACCTACAGCTAATTTACTACATAAACTGGAAAAGGACACTAATGAAACATGATTGCTGGGCACAAGAACACTACCCCATTTCCTAAATTAATACATACGAGAAATGAACACCTGAAAAGCTACGGCTAACTGTGCTAATTCTGCAATTCAAAACTCATATAGCTACTGGGAGCCAATTTAACAAGTATAGAAAAAGGCCTACATAACCCTGGACTGTGGGGAAAGATGGTCTGCTTCTCTAAATGGTAAAACACGGTACCTAAATACGGCATGTGAGAACGTTTAAGTGGTTAAACATAAGCGGATGGTAATATAAGGTCACACTCACGAGGTCTAATTTTACATATAAGCATTCACAAGCGGAAGGTATCCCAGGTAAGCACAACTTGACCAGGCATGTCTCCACCGTAAGCCAGCTGTAAGGAAAACACTGATGCGTAGAATTTGTATCACTTCCTGAAGGTAATCTCAGCTAGACCACTGACGACTGCACAAACGATATTCTCGTTGGTAACCGCCGGAACAATAATCTTCCTGAGCACCGCCATTCAAGAGCACACATTGTGGGTAGTACTCACACGGATACAGCCTGCACAGTCTTCGCTGGAGCCAACACGCCAGGTACCATTTTCCCACTCAGATCGGGAACCGATGCCTGAATGTAGATTGTAAGTAGATCAGGCCTAGATTTCTCCAGCATTGCCCTCTGCTGGGCAAGTGAACTTGCAACTCTGCCCATACTGCTCGCACTGCCATCTCTGTTGTCCCGTTATCGAGTGTTTCGTCTTCGGCAGTCCGCCGACTGATACTGTCTTCTGCTCCACAAGATAAGAGCAGCCGCTCCACCTTCCAAACATAGGGGGCGCTTTCACAGGCTACCAGCAGCCGACCGCCACTCGCTCCCTAGGCACATGCAACCCTGAACTACTGCCCAACCGTCAGACAGGCAAGATTGGCTAGCCTATGCCCCTTGAATACGGGAGCATTCGTTTATGATGTCAACTTATTAGGTACAGCTTGCCTCCCCAGGCGTAAGTCTGGGTACCACGCAGTGTCACCGTTCGTTGACTGTCTACAGAAGCCAGCCAATCTGATACGAACGCAAAGTTGAGCGGAGCGTCCGCCATGGAGCACGGCCACTCTCAAAGTGTTGTCCTGCCATTGGTGTCAACGCCCATGGCGCTTGCTACACTTTTTGGTAGCTCCACTGTCACACATAAGATGACCTGTGGCTGTTACTCATAGCGATTCGTCGCCTCTCTCTGTCGCGGCATTACCGCAACACTAGCCCTTGCACTAACTGACGAAAGGTTGGAATTTTTCGTGCCTTGTACTGCTAAATCATGGTATAATCTCCTGCTGAAGCTGGTACCCACCCTCTTCGAACATAAGAGTTCCGAGAACAACTGCAAATTTTACAATTACATATACATCATCGTCACTCAAAACTCAATTTCTAGATAATCCACTCAGAAGCATTGTCACACTGTAGCTACAACGATAATAAATGATATCATTCCAAATCCTAGTTCCAATAAAACATATAATTCCAGTGGAAATATAAATTCCTATTAGTAGCATTTAACAAAGGTAGCTTACCTTCAGGTGTCAATGATATAAACATCCAAAAGGTTTTTGTTATATACATTAGCATCAACCTTCCAAAAGTAATGCAGTGTCTGAGCTTGCCTCTCAACCAATTATTCGGCACCATCACCCCTAAAATATTCGTGCATTACGCCGTTATCGGGGTGCATTAGCTTTTCCACTGCGTCACAACAAACGATAGCGACAAAGTTGCCAGTAGCACTTTGTGTCAAGCTGCACCATTGTCAATAGCCTTCTCAGTGGCACAAGGGGATGATATTTCTCACAATACAGCACAGCATTACTAAAATGACGCACTTCAATCAGCATACAGACAGAAATAGTACCGAGATGCATGGCCTAACTCTAATTCATTCCTGCAAATTAGTCAAATATGATTTGCTGTCATAATTGCCCACAAACAATTTCTAACCGCAACATACTGGATACTGCTTACAGATATACCTCCGCCATACTTTAGCAGATCAAGAAGCGTTTCATCTTATTCAAAGGAAAACACAATCAATTTCTCACCCAGTTCGACTGACACAAATCACAACAGACTTATGTCCGGTGAGGATCAATGAAACGACGTTAACTCTTCCCCTATATCCACATAATCTAGTATTGCTATCAGTCAGAGATTTTTTGGCTCAGGATAATGGGGATAGAAATTTGGTTGTAATTTGTATAGGCATAGACCCTTAATACTCTATGGCATGGCGTTACCATTTGGCAACTTACCGTAAATTTATCTATACCGTCAAGGAAACCAGTAGAATTTATATGAAGTTGTCGTGTGGAAAGACACACAGTCAGGCTGCATCGAGATAGACTGTGTTTAGCAGCTTTATATTGGCAGAAAGAGTACAAAATCGATACTCTTTGTTGATGGTCGAGTGTATATAAATACCTGTGAAAGCAGTTCAAAGAGTGCATTATTTCTGCCACTTAGAGCATACCTAGTTAGATTTCTAAGGTATATAAAATGTTCCTTAATGATAGCACAGATTATATTTCGATGTCTTTGTAACTGAAGGAGTAAAAATTAATCAATATTTTCGGTTTGTTGCAGTATGGTATCAAATCGAAATTATTGAATAAACCAGAATTTCCGTGTTCAATCTGTTACTTAGTATTTTATGTCATCCCCTGCTCTAGCTATTTTTTTCAATGAGACTAGTTTCCACAAAGAAAGAAAGGCTTGCAATAGAGGGATTGCCAAAGAGAAAATTAAGTTTATTAATTTGTTGTCGATGTTGTTGTTGTGGTCTTCAGTCCAAAACTGATTTGATACAGCTCTTCATGCTACTCAATTTTTTGCAAGCCCGTTTATCATCCACCGACTTAATTCGACAACATTCCGTTATCCTCGTTTTGCTTTTGTTGATGTTCATCTTATATCCTCCTTTTAATACACTGCCCATTGCGTTCAACTGCTCTTCCAAGTCTTCTTCTGCCTCTGACAGAATCACAATGTCATCATCAAAACTCAAAGTTTTAATTTCTTCTCCCTGAACTTCAATTCTGAAACCAAATTTTTCCTTTGTTTCCCTTATTCTTTTCTCAATGTACAGATTGAATAACGTTGGGGAAAGGCTATGACCTTGTCTCATCCCTAGTCATCCACTGCTTCCCTTACATGCCCCTCGACTCATACATGTGCGAATGGTTTGTGACAAGCTGTAAATACCTTTCGCTCCCCTTATTTTAACCCTGATATCAGCAGAATTTCTCTACGAATGCTGTAATCGCAGGATTACCTTCCCTTAACCTTCTGAGAGAAGTCGCAGGATCACTATTGCTTCGTGTGTTCCTAAATTTCTCCGAAACACAAATACATGTTCCCGGATGTTGGCGTCCATCAGTTTTTCCATTCTACTGTAAGGAAATCGTGTTGGTATATTGCAACCATGACCTATTAAACTGTTAGCTCGGTACTTTTTACACCTGTCAGAAACTGCTTTCTTTGGAATTCGAATTATTGCATTCCTTTTGAAATATGAAGGTATTTGGCCTGTCCCATACGTCTTGCACACCAGGGTAGTTCTGTCATGGCTGACTCTATAAACGGTATCAGTAGCTCTGACAGCATGTCGTCTACTGCCGGGGGCTTGCTTTGATTAAGGCTTTGAGGGTCGTATCAAATTTTTCTCGCAGTAATATATGTCTCACCTCATCTTCATCTACGTCCACTTGTCCTTCTATAATATTTCTTTCATGTCCCCTCTGTATACTTCTTCCACCTTTCAGCTTTCCCTTCTTTGCTTAGGACTGGTTTACCATCTGAGCTCCTGATTTTCATACATCAGCTTCTCTTTTCTTCAAATGTTCCTTTAATTTTCCTTTAGGTGCTACCAGTATTTATCCTAGTGAAATGTGCTTCTGAATCGTTACATTAGTTCTGTAGAAATTCGTGCTTAGCCATTTCGCACTTCCTGTCAGTCTCATTTTTAGACATTTGTATTCCCTTTCGCCTGCTCCATTTGCTGCATTTTTATGTTTTCTAATTTAATAAATTAAATTCAGTATCTCCTATGTTATCGAAGGATTTCTACTCTGCATTTTCTTTTTCCCTGTTTGATCCTCTGCTGCCTTCAATATTTCATCTCTTAAAGCTATCCATTCGTCTTCTATTCTGTTCCTTTCCACTGTTCCTGTTAACCGTTGCCTAATGCTCCCTCTGAAACTCACAACAACCTTTGGTTCTTTCATCTTATTCAGATTTCATCTTCTTAATTTCCTACCTGTCTACAATTTCTTCAGTTTTAATCTACAGTTCACAAACTATGAATTGTGATCAGCGTCCACAACTACCCCTGGAAATGTCTTACAATTTAAAATCTCTTTCCGGAATGTCTGTCTTACAATTACACAATCTGTCTGAAACCTTCCGGTGACTCCAGGTCTCTTCCACGTATATAACCTTCGTTCATGTTTCTTAAACTACGTGTTAGCGAAAGTTAATTTATGCTCTTTCCAAAATTCTGCTAGGCAGCGTCCTTTTTCATTCCATCCTCTTAGACCATATTCTCCTGTTAGTTTTCCTTCTCTTCTTTTCCTACTATGGAATCCCAGTCTTCCATTAGCACAAAATTTTTGTCTCCTTTAAATATTTGAATACTTTCTGTTATCTCACCATATACTTCTCCAGTCTCTTCATCATCGGCGGAGCTAGTTACCATACAATATTTTACTACTGTGGTAGATGTGGGCTTTGTGTCTATCTTGGTTATGATGGTGTTAGTAGCAGCTTAACCGCATTCCTATTTTTTTATTCGTTATTAAACCCACTCTTGCATTACCCCTATGTGACATCGTAGTTTCAACACTGTGTTCAGCTTACCAGAAGTACCGTTCCTTCTGCCACTGAACACTAATTCCCAGTATCTCTAGCTTCAAGCCATCCATTTCCCTTTTTAAATTTTCTAGCCTGCCTGCCCGTTTAAGGAGTCCGACATTTCACTCCAGTTTTATTACTCCCGATGACGCCATACTCCTGAGTAGTCCCCGCTCGGAGATCCGAATGGGGGACTATTTTACCCCACAAATCTTTTCCCCAAGGAGACACCGTCATCATATAAACAAACAGTAGAACTACGTGCCCTCGGGAAAAATTACGGCTGCAATTTTTCCATGCTTTCAGCAGATCGCAATACTTGCACAGCGAGGCTCTTTTGGTTGCTGTGAACCAACAATATAGCATCACATATCAGTACATGGCCCCACTAAAATACGTGCTTTACAACAAAAGGAGCACGAATCATCACCTACAATAACACTTACCAATAGGGGAACACGAGGGCACCCAGTCAAGGTCAGACACCAGATGGACAACACAGACAAAACGGCGCACTCTGCAGTGACACATTAAGCAAAAATGCATCCTATAGCAAAAACATAAAGAACGGAGGATAGCACCAGCCCATATAAAAATTGTCAAGCACGGCAGGAATGAGATCCAAACCTTACATCAAAGAGGCACGACTAATGGACTATAATGACAACACACTTACCACCCCCCTCCCCCGCCTCTTCTCCCTGAACTATGGAACTCAGCGATGGTGGCGTGGCTTGAGAGACTCATCGAAATAGATAGCTGCACCACAGCTGGGACCACAACTGAGTGATATCGGTTGAGAGGTCAGACAAACGTGTGGTTCCTGAAGAGGGGCAACACGCTTTTCATTAGTTGCAGGGGCAACAGTATGAATGAATGCATGATGTGGCCTTGTAAGATCACGTAAAACGGCCGTGCAGTGCTGGTACTGTGAACGGCTGAAAGTAATTGGAAACTATAGCCGTGATTTTTCCCAAGGGCATACATTTCTGTTGCATGGTTAAATGATGGCTGCATCCGCTTAGACCAAATATTCCGAAGGTAAAATAGTCCCCAATTCGAATCTCCGGGCAGGGACTGCAAAGGAAAACGTCATCAGGAGAAACAAAATGGGCGTTCTACAGATCGGAGGGTGGAGTGTTGACTTCCTTAATCGAGCAGGTAGATTAGAAAATTTAAAAAGGGAAACAGATAGTTTGAGGCTTGATAAAATGGGAATTAGTGAAGTTCTGTGGCAGGAGAAAAATGATCTGTGGTCAGATGAATGCAGGGTAGTAAACACAAAGTCAAGGGTAATGCAGTTGTAGGGGTAGTAATGATTAAAAAAATAGGAATGCGGGTAAACAAATACATCATCGTAGTCACCACAGCAGTGCAATTTTATTCGCCAACTGGCTTCAGGCATGACGAAGGTATTGGATATATATATATATATATATATATATATATATATATATATATATATATATACACGTGTGTGTGTGTGTGTGTGTGTGTGTGTGTTAAGGGAGACGCAAATTTAACTGTGATTGGCGGGTGTAGTTCGACGGTTGGAAAAAGAAGAAAAGGAAAATTTGTAGGTTAATATGGACTGGGAGAAAGAAATGAAAGAGTAAGCCGTTTGGTAGAATTTTGCATAGAGCGTAATTTAACAGTCGCTGACACTTTGTTCAAGATTCATGAAAAAGGTTGTGTACGTGGAAGACACCCCGAGACACCGGTAGGTCACAGATTCATTACACAGTTATAAGACAGAGATTTCAGACCCATATTTTACATTGTAGGACATTTCCAGTGGTAAATATGGATTCTGATCACAATTAGAACTGAAGAATTGAAGAATAATAAACAGGTAGGAAATTAAGGAGATGTGACCTGAATTGGGTGAAAGAACCGGAGGTTTTCATATTTTAGAGGGAGCATTAGGCAACGATTAAGTAGAACACTGAAAGTCTAATGGTTAACTTTAAGACATGAAGGCAGCAGAGGATGAAATAGGTAAAAAGAAAAGGCCTAGTAGAAATAGGAGACATAGAATTTAATTTGCTAAAGGAGAAAATATAAAAACACAGTAAATGAACCAGACAAAAGGCAGTAAGACGTCCAAGAAATGAGATTGACAGTAAGTGCGAAATGGCTAAGGAGGAATGGCTAGAGGTTAAAGGAAGGCTTTAGAAGTGTATTTCACTAGGGGAAAGATGGATATCGCCTACAGGAAAACTGAAGAGGCCTTTGGAGAACGAAGGAGCAGCTGTATGAATATCAAGAGCTGATATAAAAAACCTGTACTTGCCACAGAAGGGAAAGCTAAAAGGTAGAAGGTGTATATGGGGGGTCTATATAAGGGAGATGAACTTAAGACAGTATTACAGCAAAGTCATAAGATGTAGGTGAAGATGAGATGAGAGGTATTATACTGCGAGAAAACTCTGACAGAGCATTGAAAGACCTAAGTCGAAACAAGTTCCTGGAAGCAGATATTTCGTCAGAACTACTGCTAGCTTTTGTAGAGGCAGCCATGACAAAACTCTTCCATCTGGATTGCAAGATTTATGAGATAGATGAAATACCTGCAGATTTCAAAATGAATGCAATAATTCTAAACCCAAAGAAATCAGTAGTTAGCAGGTGTGAAAACTACCGAACTATTGTTTAACGAGTCATGGGTACAATATACTATCACGAATTCCTTACAGAAGAATGGAAAAACTGGTGGAAGCCTACCACTGGGAAGATGTGTCTGTATTTCGGAGAAATACAGGAACGCACGCAGCAACATTGATCCTACGACTTATCTTAGAAGATAGGTTAAAGGAAGCAAACATGCATTTATAGCATTTGTAGATTTAGTGAAAACTTCTGTCAATGCTGACTGGAATACCCTCTTTGAAACTCTTCAGATAGCCGGGAAAATTACAGGAAGCGAAGACTATTTACCTCTTGTACCGCTTGTTGGAAGCCAGACGGCAGTTATATGAGTCGAGGGGCATAAAAGTGAAGCGTGTTGACAAGGGAATGAAACAGGAATGTAGGCTATCCCAGATGCTATTCAGTCTTTCCACTGATACAGCAGTAAAGGAAACCAAAGACAAAATTGGAAGTAGGAATTAAGGTTCAGGGAGAAGAAATAAAAACTCTGAGATTTGTCTATGACGCTTTAATTCTGTTAAAGGCAGCAAATGTCTTCATAGAGCAGATGAACGGATTGGACAGCGTACTGCGATGAGAATATAAGATGAACATCAATTAAATCAAAACAATAATAACGGAATGTAGTGTAATTAAATCAAGTGATGCTGAGGATATTAGATTATGACAAGAAACACAAAAAGTAGCAGATGAGATCTGCTATTTGTCAGCGAAGTAACTCATGGTGGCCGAAATATAGAGGTTATAGTTTGTAGACTGACCATGACAACAACAAAATATCTGAAAAAGAGAAATTTGTTAACACTAAATATAGACTTGAGTGTTAGGAAGTCTTTCCTGAAGGTATTTTTTTGAAACGTATCCACGGAAGAATGCGAATTATGAGTAGTAGATGTAAATAACGTGGGGATTCGGAACAGAACTGGGGAGAAAGCCACAATCTGACTAGAAGAAGGGATCGGACACATTCTGAAGCATCAAAGGATCACCAATTTAGTAGTGGAGGGAAATGTAGGGGGTAAAAACATAGAGAGAAAGCGAGAAATGAATGCAGTAAGCAGATTCAGATGTATATAGGCTGAAGTGGTTACTCGGAAATGAAGAGACTTGCACAGGAAAGAGTAGCATGGAGAGTTGTATCAAACAAGTCCTCTGGCTGAAGACCACAACAGCATCAGCAACATCACTAACGGAACACAACGAACAAACGTCAGATAGACAAAGCAGAACGACGGACACTATCTACAGCGGCACTTAAACCAATTGTACATTCTACACCAGACATACAAAAAAAGAGACCACAGTAGCAGGCCTGGCACCAACTGCCGAACACGCCAGGAGTTTTCCTGTGCCGTGTGCTGACAAATCAAGCGCACCACAATTTTACATTCAGCTGGTACCGCAGGACAGAACAAAGGCAAAGCGTTTGTGGGAGCAGCATTGTTGAATGAACGTCCAAAAACTTAACAGTAAGCACATAGGACGTTAATATTTCGAATACTTACTGTTTGGTCTGCTACCAGTTTCTCTCAGGACCTAGAAATGTCCATAAATTATTATCCAACTTGAAATAACATACACAATAATCTAAATCTTGCTTCAGTGTATTCGTCATGAACTTAGAGTATTTTGAGGTCTGAACTTTTACTTTGCTGATCACTTGCTATTACATTTTGTTTGAATCACATTACAATACATTTGACTGTAGTTATCAACTCAGGTACTCTGTCTTCTCAATAAAATTAATCTGAACATGTGACCATAATTTTTCTTCCTAAATCTGCTTCTTTTCCTGGAACCAATGCAATGACGCCATTACGTGACGTGTTAGAAAAAATATTCGTTTAAATCATGAAAAAGCTGCTGACAGTAGCGATTAGTAGCTTACATTTTAGCCAACATCTAAGATCAATATTTTGACCTCAACATCAATATTACGATGTTTGAAAGAAGAAGGTTTCGATTTTGAAACATCAATGTTCAAATTCCCAGCATAGACATTATGTAGGTACTGAAGGTAGTCCAACATCACTCTTCTGAACGGGTTCATATAGGTATTAAAGCATACATGAAAACCTTATAGAAATGCTTAGAAACATGCTAAAGAATGATACAATAACGACAGAGAGTATAATGGCACAATGTTAGCGAAAGGAACATGAAAAAGGATCGTGGAAACATCGCTAAAAGAGCTGGAATATCACTAACCTCATTTCGAAAGAATAACTTTTATTATTTAGGAAATAGTCTTGTTGTCAGACTGTTTCACTGAATAGCGTAAGTTTGTTGGTTGGCGCAAACAGTGTCTGTCGACAACATTGTCTCGCAGATTCGTAATAATGCACAGCCGACCAGAACACAGCCGAACGAGTACATTATGGTCTTGCGTTACTTTGTAACATGTAAAATGCAGTTTCATACAATAGCACAGCGTCAAATGTATTCTTCAGACGTTCGAGAATACACGAAACTTTGTGTATGCGTACGTAGATTTAGGCTGCCGAAGAACGAGGTTACAAACGCCTATACTAAAATTATCTGAGACGAATAAACAGTTAAAACTATAAAACATAACTACGTCTAAAATGACACTCGTCATTTACCATTCCCATTCGCCTTCACCTGCTCACTTCTTAACAATCACGTAGACTTTTTCAACTTAGTTAAAATGTGCTAATATTTCGAAACTATAGCGCATAGGCTAAAATGTCACAAGGAAAGTATGGCTGGATGAACACTTACTACAAACCTTGAGTGTAATGGTTTAGAGAGAAAGTCAGACACCTCACGAAAACCGAAAAGTCGTACCACATTAGTCTCATGGCCTGCTGCATAAGTTAAAATTAACTTCAGGTTGGTATCTTCTTTTGTGTGGAACGAGGCCGGTTCAGAGGCCAAGCGACACAAACGGCCAAGCGGAGAGAAGTGATAAATGCTCCCAAATTGAGAAATATGCATACAGGGCATGAGTATTAGTGAAAACTGACACGGAAGAAAGTGTACAAGGAGATGGGGCCGCCATATGATATGTCACTTCGGTGGAAAAATGTTCTCGATCCGGCCATGACGTAGAAGATATATTCTTGTGAAATCGGATGAACCTTTTCTAACACCCTGCATTACACTTTGTTTGTTTTTTGTGTTTGCAATCTACTACCATCTGACTATAAGAAGCGTTAGCTATGTTTCTCTCCATTTCTCTCTCTCCCTATCAGCCTGTCCCCACACATACACCCACAAAAACACAGACACATCCGCGTACGTCTGTCTGTCTCCCCCGAACCCTCCCCCGTTCCTCTCTCTCTCATTCTCTCCCCCCCCCCTCCCACACACACACACATACACACACGCACGTACAAACACGCATGGTGAAGGAGAGTGTGTTGTATGGCGCCGGGTCCCGACGCGTTGCCGACGCCCCCACTGCTTCCGGCAGCCACAGGCTGTATTGGCTCTACACGGCGACCCCACAACAGCCGCAAGAAGTGGATGGGCGAGCTGCCAGATGGCGTTTCTTGCCGCCCTGCGGGCCACACCACAAACATCGCACAATGTTGCCGACTAATGGAACCACTCCCTCGCCCTCGTCCGTGCTGCGTCCCCGCTTCGCCAGCAGGGCCTGAAGGCCGAGCCGAGCCTTTCTCCGGTGAAAACCACCCTCCAGCGATACACAGCCGCACCACTGCAGGAGACGGAAAGCGATGTGTTCCATTAATACATTTCATTTCACGTCAAAAGAGCTGCGAGTATATTTATAGTGTGCCACATACTCTTTTGAATTCATTACTAGCCTACACTCTTTAATACGTTTTTAAATGTTTTACTTACGAAGAGTACGAATGGCCTATCACGCTAATGTTAAATTTGCTAATGTCGTCATCCATTTTCTCAAGAACTATTTCATGCAACGTAATGAAACTTTTTAGGTTACTTATAGGTGATTCGTGGAAAAAAAAAATTCTGTTGTATCATTTTTACGGGGCGTGTTTTTTAAGTAAGTACCGTTTTGAAATTTAAAAAAAGACGTGCTAAGATATCTCAATAATTTTATTTTAACATGAAAGCCTGTACCTTAATCTATTTACTGACGCCATTACAGTCTGATTCTTCCATGTTTACGTTGTGTACTAAGTGTTTAAGATGCCTCCGATAATCGTAAGTCACGCCGACTGTGAAGTACGGGCTGTTATAAGATTTCTTAGTGCTAAAGGCCTCAAAGCGATCGATATTCATCGAGAGATCTGTGCAGTTTACGGAGAAAACATTATGAGTGATGAAATGGTATGGAAGTGGGGCAGGGCATTTAAAGACGTCCTCACAAATGCGCATGATGAACAACGCAGTGGGCTTCCTTCGGTCGTTAATGAAAGTTTGGTGCAGGAAGTGGACAATAAGGTGAGAGAAAAAAGACGCTTTACGATTTCCTCCTAGCGGGATGACTTTCCTAATGTTTCTCGTAGTGTTTTGTATGGCTTTGTGACCGAGCACTTGAATTACCGAAAATTGTGCGCACTTTGGGTACCGAAAATGTTGGCGGATGTGCTCAAAACCAAACGTTTAGGCAGTACATTGACTTTCCTTGAGCGGTACCACAACGACGGTGATGATTTCTTAAGCCAAATTGTTACGTGAGATGAAACATAGGTGGCCTACGTCACACCAGAATCAAAACAACAGTCCATGGAAGTTGAGCATGGGGATCGTTTTGCTGCAAGATAATGTCCGTCCGCATGTGGCGAATCAGACCAAAGATCTCATCACATCTTTTCGATGGGACACTCTGTATCATTACAGCCCCGATCTTTCGCCCAGTGACTCCTGGGCGGTCAGCGTCTTCAAGACGATGACGAAGTCAAAACAGTGGTGATGCAGTGGTTAAGAAGTCAGGCGGTATACTTCTATGAGGAGGGTATTCAAAAACTGGTACAACGTTATGACAAGTGCCTAAATACTGACGGAAATTATGTAGAAAAATAGATAAGGTACAGGCTTTCATGTAAAAATAAAATTATTGAGATATCTTAGCATGTCTTTCTTTAATTTCAAAACGGTACTCACTTAAAATACACACCTCGTAATATATTTTTTGGTTAAAGGATTGTGAATTTAGTGAAAATATACAGACGATTTCTACTATCTGAGAGGGATAGTATCAAAAGCGTATTATAGTTTAATTGTAAAAAATTCAGGAGTCTGTATTCTATAGCTCCTGATAAAACGGATCATTCGTCTACCTAAATTCTATTTTCCAGAATTATAATTACAAATTAATTTAGATTAAAACACACATTGTAATAGAAACAACTGTTAAAACGCGGCAGCACTATAGTCCTAAGGATCTACATTGAACGCATCCTCTCTTTTAGGCTTGTAGCTCAACTTTGTCGATTCACTCCTTGTCCAGTTCCTCCAATATAGTTGGCGTATTCCAATCAGTCATCACTCCTTCCTCCAAGCCTTAGTCTACCAATATTATCATCATTAAATGTGATAACAACATCGTACACACGAAGCCATAAAGTAAAGTAGGAACCAATCTAGCCTCAAAAAAAAAAATATAAAAAGAAAGAAGACTCAATCTAGCAAATGATGGAACACAGCAAATAAAATTTATGTACTCTTGTCCAAAGGATAGTGTTCAATGACTCTTTCACATTTTGTATTTTCCCTGTCAGAAATTTCTTCAGTAGATGTGGATTTTTCAGATCTCTATAAACTCTAGTAGCCTCAGGTGAAAGATTCTTGTAAGTAAACTTATCTAAAGCTACAAATGATTCGACTTCTATATGTACACTGCTCAAGAAAAGTATGGTAAAATGCAGTCTACGATACTAGAGGTCTCCTTGACCTAGGTACTTCATGCACAATCCAGTTAGAGCCCATATACTGGACGGTGTTTACCAATGGCATGCTGTGTAGTCATTTTCCAGTCATGTAAACACACCACTGCCGCAGCGGCACACCACGAGCAGTCCAGTATCTACATCACCTTCATTCAGTTTGTTTTCGGCACTGCAGCAGCGTGTCACATAGAGGCATACAACACTTTGATAGAGTCAGGATAGTGGCTTTACTTTCAGCAGGTCATACATAGCAAGATATTGCCACATGGTTACAGGTCATTCAAGGATGTGTGTCTTAGATGTGGAGAAAGTACAGAGAGGCATGAGATCTGAACGATTGACCTCACAGTGGTCGCCTTCGTATGAGAACACCAATGCAGAATCGTTTCCTCCAACTATCGGCTCGCAAGTGCCGCACTCTCAACCGCTAGAAATTTTGCAAACGATTCCTCCCGGTCAACAGGAATCTGTATCTCAGACACAACAGTGCGTAGAAGATAGCATACGGGTGGTCTAGAGACCTATGGGAAGTTTTGCCTGAACCAACGGGACCGACGGAATCGGAAGACCTGGGCTCTTGAACGTCAACACTGGACTATTGCTGACAAGATCAGGATCGGTTTGCGTCCAGACACTACACATTTTAGAGTTTGTTCCGAGCAGCAACACTGATGGGATGGCAGACCGCTCTAAGCAATATGACTGGTCCCCTATACCTCCAAGAGGTCCTACAATCGCTTGTAAGGCCCTACAGACGTGAAGTCGATGACAACTTTAACCTACTTGATGGCTCCTTACTGTAGCAGTGCCTCGGTGTCTTCAAAGGTGAAACATCAGCTGAATCCAATGACCAGCACAGTCCCCAGATATGAATGAAATTGAGCTTGCATGGGACCTGTTGAAGGTAGCCTATGCACGGCATCCGAATCCACCTGACAAGCTTCAGGACTTATCTGAAGCTGCCGTTGAGGAGTGGAACCTCATACCCAAAGATAAACTTGATGGACTCATGCAGAGCATGCCTTGCAGAATGGATGAACTCATTCGGGAGCGTAGAGGACACAGTCACTACCAAAGACCGATGATCGTCATCATGAGATAAAGATTTTTACTGCTTTTGTTTCCAAGATGTACACTAAGGACAGAGCCTGCTTTGTTTTGTAACGATATTTTGTAAGTAACCAAAATCTTTCTTGTTTTCAGAAGAAATTATGTTTATTTTGTTAATAAGGTATTGCATAAAGCTCAGTGGGAGTACTATAAGAGGTCATTGTACAAAACTCTATGATACTCCAAACGTCTGTTGAGCTGTGTATTTTACACCACTCGCTAGTCATCTATTGATATTTTATGTAAAAGATTGTCTACAGAGCTTTCTTTATACCATCTGGATTATTTTCGTTACTTGAACATAGTATTCTGATAGTTAATTGATGGTATTGTCTAGCAGACGACTCCTAATAGCCTTGCCGTCAAATATTATTACTTCCTCTGTTATACCAAGATTATCGCATGTTCAGCGTACATAAAAATCAAAACTATTATGCTGCTTCTACGAACTTACGCAACAAGATTTGCCATTAGAATTTAAATAACACCACAGCCTCTTAGCCGTTATTGTTGTTGAGATATTATTTTTTAATGGAACAATTGTTTATCAAATCCTAAAAAAGTCGTACATAACTAATTAAATTAATTATACTTCCAGTGAATTTTTTAATGGAGCAATGGTTTATCAAATCCTAAAAAAATTCCTACGTAACTAATTAAATTAAATATACTTCCACTGAATAAAATTTCATAAACTGTACACCGAATTAATCAGTAAATTCTAACTAACGTCTCTGAAAGGCATGCAAAAATTAAAAATTGCCAAAACAATGGTCATTAATACTCTACCTAAAAGAACTGTTCGTACAGCGTAATGCACAGCCTGCTAGTTTGTGAGAGAAAGGTTAGCAAGGCGTAAATCGTTTTCACATGGCATATTAACAAAAGTACACAGCGTGAGAGTGGATTTTAGGAGGTTTCCCACTGTTGTCTCCACAAATACTCCTTTGTTCCCCTAATTCTTCATCAGAGAGCACAATATACGTCTACATCTACATCGATTCGACATTCCGCAATCCACCTTACGGCGCTTGGCGGAAGGTACCCTATACCACTACTATTCATTTACTTTCCTATTGCATTCGCAAATAGAATGATGGAAAAAAGCCAGTCTATATGCCTCAGTTTGATCCCTAATTTCTTGTATCTTATCTTTGAAGACATGTGCAGTGTGTATTGCAGGCAATAGAATTGTTCTGCAATCAGCTTCAAATGTCGGTTCTCTAAATTTCTACGTAGTGATCCTCTAAAAGAATATCGCCTTCCCACCAGGGACTGCCATTTGAGTTTCCAAAGCAACTCTTGCGTGTTGTTCGAACCAATGAAATCTAGCAGGCTGCCTCAAAATGGCTTCCATGTCTTCCTTCAATCCAACCTGGTACAGATTCCAGATCCTCGAGCAGTAATCAAGAATAGCTAGTACTAGCGTCCTATATAAGATCTCCTTTACAGATGAACCACACTTTCCTAGAGTCTCCCAACAAGCCGAAGTCGACCATTCACCTTTCATACCACAGTCCTCGCATGTTTGTTTCACTTCATAACACTTTGCAACGTTACACCCAGATATTTAAATAAAATGAGTGTGTCAAGCAGGACATTAATATTGCAGTATCCAAACACTATGGGTTTGTCTTTCCAACACAACCTGTAAGCTGTCTGGATTTTACGGATCTTACATGAGCTTGATCCATGACGACAGGATGATACAGTATCAGATCCTCAGAAAATAATAATTATATCAACAAAGGCAATTGGAGTTAATCTCGTGTACCAAAAACTAACAAAACAGTCTCTACGAATATGGACATGTTTGGAGATAAACTAAGCAGGTGGTTAATGATATCGTAAAACTCCCATTTACTACGAGAACGGCGAGCTTCAGCACAGAAAGGGATAAGGCAAGAACAATAAATTATTACTTTTAACGTAAATACCCCCCCCCCCCCATGTTCCATGGACGTTGCCGTTGGTGGGGAGGCTTGCGCGCCTCAGTGATACAGATAGCCGTACCGTAGGTGCAACCACAACGGTGGGGTGTCTGTTGAGAGGCCAGACAAACGTGTGGTTCCTGAAGAGGGGCAACAGCTTTTTCAGTAGTTGCAGGGGCAACAGTCTGGATGATTGACTGATCTGCCTTGTAACACTAACCAAAACGGCCTTGCTGTGCTGGTATTTACAATTTGCACAGAAAGCAGATGGCAGTTATAAGAGTCGAGGGGCACGAAAGGGAAGCAGTGGTTGGGAAGGGAGTGAGACAGGGTTTTAGCCTATGCCCATTGTTATTGAATCTGTATATGGAGCAAGCAGTGAAGGAAACAAAAGAAAAATTCGGAGTAGGAAATACAATGCATGGAGAGGAAATAAAAACTTTGAGGTTCGCCGATGACACTGTAGTTCTGTCAGAGACAGCAAAGGACTTGGAAGAGCAGTTGAACGGAATGGACAGTGTCTTGAAAGGAGGATATAAGATGAACATCAACAAAAGAAAAACAAAGGTAATGGAATATAGTCGAACTAAGTCGGGTGATGCTGAGGGAGTTAGATTACGAAATGAGACACTTAAAGTAGTAAAGGAGTTTTGCTATTTTGGAAGCAAAATAACTGATGATGGTCGAAGTACAGAGGGTATAAAATGTAGACTGGCAATGGCAAGGAAAGCGTTTCTGAAGAAGAGAAATTTGTTAACATCGAGTATAGATTTAAGTGCCAGGAAGTCGTTTCTGAAAGTATTTGTATGGAGTGTAGCCATGTATGGAAGTGAAATGAGGACAATAAAGAGAATAGAAGTTTTTGAAATGTGGTGCTACAGAAGAAAGCTGAAGATTAGATGGGTAGATCACGTAACTAATGAGGAGGTATTGAATACAATTGGAGAGAAGAGAAATTTGTGGCACAACTTGACCAGAAGAAGGGATCGGTTGGTAGGACATGTTCTGAGACATCAAGGGATCATCAATTTAGTATTGGAGGGCAGCGTGGAGGGTAAAAATCGTAGAGGGAGACTAAGAGATGAATACACTAAACAGATTCAGAAGGATGTAGGTTGCAGTAGGTACTGGGAGATGAAGAACCCTGCACAGGATAGGGTAGCATGGAGAGCTGCATCAAACCAGTCTCTGGACTGAAGACCACAACAACAACAACGTAAATAAGGCCAGGTCCGAGGCGAAGTGGCTGCACGTCATTAACAGGGCTAGGCTGCGACCCAGCAAGGAAAATAAGAATGTATTAACCTCTAGCGAGACGGTGATTGGCTGAAGCCATACTAGGCGACACAGAAGCGGCACGGTGAGGAGATCCCCATTATATAAAAGCATTTTGAGACCTAAAATTTCTATATCTCTCTCTTGTCTCGTGGCGGGCAGCAAAAGTGTGTGGAAATAAGCGAGGGCATTGAGAGCTTTGCTTTGTGCGAAGTAACATATCAAGGCGACAAATAGAAAAACAGTACTTAATTATTCCTGTGGGAATTTTTGTGGACAAAAAAATTGTACACATCGCACCAACCCATAGCGAGTGTGCAATAGCCACTATTTAGACTAGGGAAAGATTAACGTTCTACGGAACGCAAGAAAGTTGCAACTGAGTGAATTCAGTCAAGGCCAGAGTAGGGAATTAGCACTTCAGATACAGCATGGAGACAATGCTGTTGCAGATGCTGTTTGGTAAAGTACCATTGTGCATTAGTCCACAGTATATGTTGAGTCAAGATTTGGTTCACTCCAACTTGCATACACTTTGACCATTGAATGTCAAAAGGTTACTAACCTACCCTGACATTGAGTATATGGGAGTTTTTTCATTGGTTCAAAAAGTAAATTTATTCTCCATCACCTCAGAGCATTGACCAGCGATGACAACGTAGATTTAAATGAGCTGATAAGGATTTCTTACATTTATTATTTCCAGTGATAAAAAAATGTTCATGTATAGAGATATAGATTTTAATAATCGTCATTCCAAATTGTCAAAGAATTAAATATTTTGTTAGTGAGTGACAAAAATAATTGAATATGATTGTTGTTTATCTCTTGACCCCCGAAAGCAACAGTTGATAAATTATATGTAGAATAAAAAAGGGAATAGCTACGCTGTTTTTATAGAATAGAAGCCAAACTTTTATTTTTATTAATTCATGCTTCCTAGGTACATGACCACGGCAATTATAATTATTTCTGTTATGGTCCACACCTGATATTAGCTGCCTTACACGGCCAGGGTCATATTTATTTAGACTGTCTGTTTGACACCCTGTACAGCTAAGTTTGCACACATTAGTACACTCACTGTACAGATACAAAGGTCAGACATACGACAATCCACAAGAATGTATTTTTTTCTACATTTAGAGCTAGCTGCCATTCATCACACCAACTATAAATTCTGTCTAAAGCATCTTGTACTCTTCTACAGTCACTCAACTTTAACACCATACAGTACATCATAGAATCACCAGCAAAGAACTGCAGATTCCTGTCCGCCCTGTCTGCCAAACCATTTATGTATCTTGAGAATAGTAGCGATCTACATCTACATCTACATATACGTGGATACTCTGAAAATCACATTTAAGTGCCTGGCAGATGGTTCATTGAATCATCTTCACAATTTTCTATTATTCCAATCTCGTATAGCGCACAGGAAGAACGAACACCTGTATCTTTCCGTACGAGCTCTGATTTCCCTTATTTTATCGTGATGATCGTTTCTCCCTATGTAGGTCGGTGGCAACAAAATATTTTCGCATACGGAGGAGAAAGTTGGTGATTGGAACTTCGTGAGAAGATTACGTCGCAACGAAAAACGCCTTTCTTTTAATGATGTCCAGCCCAACTTCTGTATCATTTCTGTTGCACTCTCTCCCATATTTCGCGATAATGCAAAACGTGCGGCCCTTCTTTGGACTTTTTAGATGTACTCCGTCAGTACTGCCTGGTAAGGCTCGCACACCACACAGCAGTATTCTCAAAGAGGCCGGACAGGCGTAGTGTAGTAGATCTGATACATTTTCTAAGTGTCCTGCAAATAATACGCAGTCTTTGGTTAGCCTTCCCCACAAGGATTTCTTTGTGTTCCTTCCAATTTAAGTTGCTCGTTACTGTAATACCTAGGTATTTAGTTGAATTTACGGCTTTTAGATTAGACTGATTTATCGTGTAACCGAAGTTTAACAAGTTCCTTTTAGCACTCATGTGGATGGCCTCACACTTTTCGATATTTAGAGTCAACTGCCAATTTTCGCACCATTCAGACATGTTTTCCAAATTGTTTTGCAATTTGTTTTGATCTTATGATGTCTTTATTAGTAAAAAAAAATGTTCGAATGTGTGTGAAATCTTATGGGACTTAACTGCTAAGGTCATCAGTCCCTAAGCTTACACACTATTTGACCTAAATTATCCTAAGGACAAACACACACAACCATGCCCGAGAGAGGATTCGAACTTCCGCCGGGACCAGTCGCACCCTTATTAGTCGATAAACGACAGCGCCATCTGCAAACAACCTAAGTCGGCTGCTCAGATTGTCTCCCAAATCGTTAATATAGATTAGGAACAGCAAAGGGCCTATTTCATTTCCTTGGGGAAAGCCAGAAATCACTTCTGTTTTACTCGATGGCTTTCCGTCAGTTACTAGAACTGTCCCATCAAGCTTCCTTGGGGCACTCAAGACGATACCCGTAAAACTGGTGAACACTCATTGTCGAGAACAACATATTGGGCCTTATAACCTAAGAGGTGTTCGAGCCACTTACATATCTGTGAACTTATTGCATGTACACCGTGTCAAACGCTTTCCAGAAATCTATAAATACGGTTTCTTCCAGTTGCCCTTCGTACACAATACGCAGTGTATCAGACTGGTCTGTAACTTTTTGGGTCCATTCTTCTGCCATTCTTACACAAAGGAGCCACCTGCGCTTTGTTACAGTCTTTTGGGACGTTGCTCTGGGGGAGAGGTTCGCTATAAGTACAAGCTAAGTAAGGGACCAATGCCGAAGATGACTCTTTGAAAAACTGAACTTCCATTCGGACGTGATGGCTTATACAAACAGTCAAAGTATGATAACACACAGAGCGAAGTTTACACGATTTACAGACAGCTGGCGCACACGACTCCCTCTCGTGGTTTCGATTGACGGCTGTGGCGAGCACCTGACCTCAGAGATAGCTAATAATGAAATATCTAAACTCTAAAAGTGGATACCACACTACACTGCTAGCCGAAAGAAGATGATTACGGTTTAGTTAAAATCTGCTTCCAGCAAAGGAATGTTTTGTCAACAGGTTGGAGGATAATCGAGTGAATGAGATTTGCTAATGACATGGTGTTAATAGATAAAAATGAAAAGCCAATAAACAATATATTGAAAGAGCTGAACACCAGTTGTAAAGAACATTGAGTGAAGATAAATGTTTCTAAGACTAAGTAGTTTTTACAAGACGAACTAGGAAGGTGGAAGGGATAATTTGTAATGAGTGTAATGATTTAGTGAAACAATGGGTGAATGGACTTCCTGTGCTTATACTACTGATGAGAAGCTCTCGGGTTGCCAAACAGGTGGTAGCGCTTCTGGTTCAGCACTTGGAGCTGCTGTAAAACTTTCTAAGCGCGCACTGACTACCAGCTACTTCAAGTGCAGTGGGGAGTGTTTTAAATAACTAGATGAAGTGGCCAAGGGATCCTCAGTGGCGCTAGGGAATGGAACACTCAGAGGAGGTGCCGCTTCAAAACACCTGCCAGAACCCAGTCACTTCTTATGCCATGTCGGCAATAAATTAGCAATGTGCTTCACGCACTGTGTGGCAGCCCGAAACAGCCGACAGATCGGGACGCTATTATAGATACGTTTTAGTGGACAACATGGGAATCTGATGTATACCAGTAATTTTAAACGTTTGAACGTTTATAGCTGCCGAGTGATGGCACTACCTTGTCTTAATGGAACTATATACCTTTTTTTTAAGTTGGAAAGAGCCTATGAAGTGGATAACACGTCTGGAACTTGAAGGAACAATAACAAGGTATAAATCAGCGTAGCAAACTGCTGTCCCGTCGTCAGAAGAAGAGGTCCTACAAACGCCTGCTTTACAGCAAAGCAAACACGTAACTCACATAGGGTTCGTGTGTTCACATGTACACTTGAAACGCATTAGTCTTTCCTCTGCGTCTGTAGCGATCAGACAACTTGTTAGTGAAGCTCTTCAGACCTTTGCAATGCATACGACAATCGAATAAATGAACATGTTTTTCGTTTTTGGCAAATTCCCGGGAACTGTTAGAGCTATAGTGTGGTTGCATGCCGGAAGATATCCTGATTGCGCTATGCTCTCATCCCTTGCGACTGCAAACTTTATTTAAAAAGTCAGTAAGCTGGAAGTATGAAGAATAAAATATGCCGAAGAGAAAGAACAGCAACAAAAGAGAAAGGCAACTAACATTTTATCGGCGGTCAAGCACAATACACAAGTAACTGCAAGGCGGGTTGAATACGGGACTGTGATCAGCTGAAGTGTTCTGTGAATGCTACATTCTTGACTAACAGGTGGAACGAAGAAGGAATACCAGAGCGGACAGAAGCTATCAGAGTACCAGTCCATATAAAGGTCGAGAAACAAGAATGCAGGAATTACAGAGGCATTTCATTAATTAACACAGCCTGCAAGTATTATACATGATTCTCCAGAAAAAAAATGGAACTATGTTTACAAGAGGTGACAGCTGAGAAAGAAGCTGTATGTATGAAGTCTCGATCCACCACTGACCAGATATTTGTACTGAAAGAAGCCATATCAAAATATTGGGAATGTACTAAAAAACTACGATAGAATATACAGAGAAAAGTTGTGGGAGAAAATGCAGAAATTTGAAATACCACCGAAGATTACAAATCTTGTAAAAGTTACACTGGAAGGCTCGCGAGGGATAGTGAAAATTGATGGAGAACATCGAGAGCTTTTAATATAAAACAGGGGTAAGGCAAGGAGATCAAGTATCATTACTCTTGTTCAATATCATAATACAGGAGGGATTTTGACATAAAAACAGAAGTCAGTAAGGCAAGGAGATCAAATACTACTCCTCTTATTCAGCATCATAATAAAGGAAGCACTGTATGCAGCAAGCGAAGCAGAAGGGGGGAATTAGCGTAGGTTTAGAAGTCCATGCATATTATAAACATGCATGTATGTATGCAAGCGCGCGCGTACGCGCATGCATTCATGTGTTTGTGTGTGTGTATGTGTGTGTGTGTGTGTGTGTGTGTGTGTATGTGTACGTGTGTATGTAATTTTGTCCCACATATCTTCCTAAACCAGTGCACCGATTTCAACCAAAATAGTACACACATACCTAGGCCACAATGTCTGTGGGACTAAGAACGACAATCCTGTCAGAGGGGTAGGGGTGAAAAAGAAGCGTAGCCTGCGATGCGTGAATTCCCAGCTTTATTCATCCAGTACTTGAGAATGAGAGCACTCAGTGACTTACAACAAACTTTGCACCTCATCTCAAACCCTCACAAAATTTTGTATCTGACAACTCCTACAAAACTGATTAAAGGAAAAATGTTCATCTCTTACTATTTCTCCGTTGCTCATACAGTAAATGTACCGCATAAAGCATGACGTTATATTTATTACTTCTGTAGTACTAACTGTATCCGCAACACATTTTACAAATAGTAAGCATATACACCAGTGAATATAGCGGCAGAATTATGTTATTGTACAAGACATGGTTCAGGAGATATGAGGTCAAAAATAATGACATACATGAAAAACTGCCGCATCACACATGATGTTTAAATTTATTACTTGATTGCCACTAACTCTATTCGCAGTACATTTCTCAAGCAGCATCCACATGTACCACTGTATGGATCTCCAAAACTGTATCACTGCACCACACATAGTCCTGGTGATATGGTGACAGAAACATTAAGCACAAGGTCATACGCTGCGCGCTATGGGCGTGGACGCACAGCTGTAAATAGCTGGGCAGCGCCGGGTTTCTCCGCTAGTAAATTAATAAAAATGAATGTACTGACCTTTGAAGATAACGGGGCACTAATTGCTGAAAATCTGGATGATCACAAAATACTGGCGTGAAAGCTATTCAAAAGGGCAACTGAAGATGGATTAAAGGTGAATGATAAGAAAATAAAATTCGTGATGGTAAAGAGGAACTACAAAAAAAAAGGCGGAAAATAGTGCAAATTAATAACGACGTGTTTGAAGAAGTAGATGAGTTTAAATATCTGTGCTAGCAGTAAACAACAGAAATGGTGAGAAACAAGAAACAGAAGCGAGGATCAAATCAGCATCTAGAGCATCACGTTCACTCAAAATATTGCAGTCACCCAAAATATTTTCCAGAGGTACCAAATGTGTAACCAGAGCAGCTATACCGTATTGTGCAGAAATATGGACAATAGATAAGTATACAGACAGAAGAATCAAAGTTTTTGAAAATAAAATACCGCGAAAGATATTTGGACCAATCTGTGTGGTTGGAGAGTGATGAAGGAGAAAAAAACGGGGAATCAGGTAGAAAAATAACAAAGCAGATGCTGGTGCAGAAACCCAGACAAGGAGACTGAGATGCGACGGCCTTGTCTATAGACGAGAGGAGGGCTCATTATTAAGAAAAGTGCCAACAAGGAAAGCCGAAGAACGAAGACATTTAGGCAAACCGAAATGTGATATCGAAACTAGGAGGCCAAGGGAAGAAGATTCAAAGAGAGTTTTCGGTTGAAGAGACTATTTGACGCGGCTAAAAATCGACTGCGATTCGGTGGGGGAGGTGGGGGGGCAGGTGAGTTTCGTTCCATCGACATCATTGTTGCAATGACCTTCAAAATCCATTGCAATTCGCCAAATGGAGTCGCCGATAAACGCAATTTAATGCGTCTTTTACAGACGAAGCATCGCTTACAAACCGTAGGCAAAAACAATATTCTAGATATACACACTGCTCACTTGAAAATCCAGACTGGATGAGAAAAATGGTAAACTATGATGGAGGAATGCCATCAATACTAAAGGGATTCAACTAGGGAGAAATCCAAACAAGATCACTGTCGACTGTTTATCCTTCGCAGATGACATGGCATTGATTACAGATTCACTAGACAATGCCCAAGAACAAATAAGAGAACTACAAAAACAAGCAGCCAAAGTAGGACTACAAATATCCTACGAAAAAACAAAGTTTATGACAAACATCTGTGATGCTCCTCAAAATATTGCAGTTGACAACAACACAATACACAAAACAGATTCCTTTAAATACCTAGGAGAGTGGATTACATACAATGCCAAAGAGAAGATAGCTATAGAAACTAGAATGCACAAAATGGAAAGAGTGTTTCATATGACCATAAACGTTTATAATAAAAAATCCTTGTCCTGGAACACGAAATTAAGACACTACCAAACAGTGGCCAGACCTGAAGCTCTCTATGCGGCAGAAACACTTAAACTAACAAGAAATGGAGATCTTGAGAAACTAGAGAAGGTCGAAAGAAGAATTTTAAGGAAAATACTGGGAGCTAAAAGAAACGATAATGCTGAATACAGGTTAAGACCAAACAGAGAGCTATATCTGAAAACGGAGAAACTAACTGATGTAATGAGGAAGAGGAGACTACAGTTTTTTGGACATGTATTCAGAATGGATAACAACAGACTAACCAAGCGGATATTCACATTACTCAATAGCTAAAAATCCAAGCCAGCATGGTTCATAGAGACTGAAAAGGACATTGAAAATGCTGGAGTTACAATGGACACAATAGAAAACAGAACACATTTCAGAAAGGCAGTTCAAAAGGCAGAATTTCAGGAGAGACAGAAAATAACTAGACGAAAGTGAAGAACAAAGGGAACAACGCTCTAAAAGGATGAAGGAAATTTGGAAACTGAATAAATCTAATACAATGAAGAGTAGCCAAAGTTTATTCATCGTACCCTCCAAAATGGGTTATTCGAAAGAAAAAAAACCCTATGATTTTGGTCCTTTAAATTGCTGTGCAGGGTTTTCAAGAATCGCACCACTCTTCGCTGTTTTATTGATATGACTCTAAACAGACAAAAAAATCTACAATTACTACAAGATATACTGTCGCAGTTGCTAGAAGACATCCCACTGGACGATAGGCAATCCACGCGGTTCTAACATGAAGGACACTCTTCCTCTTCTGCACAGCTAATTACAGACCGCAACAGAAGATCTGGAGAGCGTTGGATCTTGTAAAATCCCCTCACCAGCATTATTGAACTAAACCTCCAGAGGTGTCTCAGCTCAGTTAGTCAGTCCGTATAAGACGGCATAAGAGGCGTCTAGCCTGACTGGTAGTGCTTTTCCATCCGAGACTAACGGAGATTAAGGGAGTTCGTCCGCGGATTATCTTAATGATTCGTCGCTCAGGATTTCGTCCTACCTGTTTCGCCGCTAAATTTTCGTAGTTGATGTCCCTCACAGACACAGTACCAGCGCCATCGGAATCTCTGGAACGTGCATTTCCATATCATACAATTTCTAAATTATGAAGCAGGAAGCTAATTACTAGAAATAATGTTCGTGGGCGCTCTTATAAAGCCCTTATTTATAAAAAGACCGTATTTTGATAATAAATGAAACAACATATGTTATATCCTAGCCAGTAATGCCAACCGAGCCCACTGCCAAAAAGGTTGGCAGCATCAAAGTCCGGACGCCGTCCGCATAAGCAGCGCCAGCGATACAGGAAATCGCCGCAAGTCTGCGCGCGCCACCGCTGGCTTCTGGCTTCTTAAGCGCTGGAGTCGCGAGCGCTAGGACAGTTCTGGATTCGCCGCTCAGTTGTATACTCGCCACCGAATTGTGTACCTGCTAGTCAGTTGTGTGTTCATCGCAGCAGAGTTGTTGTTTGTCGTCAGCCGACGCTGACCTAGCCGCTCCGACTCGAACTAGACAGATTTCTGTAGACCATGTTCACCACTGTGTTCTGTATCGTCGTTAATAAAGATAAGTACCGACTTTCATTTAATCCGAGTGTTTGGGTTTTCATCTTTCTGTTCACTGTTCCAGCGGACCGGTCGGCCCGCTATTAAAAGTGTGGCGGTGACTTCGTAGGCCGTTTCTACAGCGAAGTGTTGTCGCTACGAAGGCCGTCACAAAAACATATTTCTTGACATCTTGGATATTTGGGAATCCAGCCGGATGTTGGCGTCGTTCTCGCACGATATTTCAACAGAGTGCCTCGCTGTCTTCTTCAGGTGCTACCTGATACTGGTCCTTGGGTCGATCGAGTCCAGTATTTATGTCTGGAAGAAGCGGGGCGTTCCCTAATCGAACAAACAGAAGGGGTGGCGATGGGTAGCCCTCTATCACCTATGGTGGCCAACCTATTTATGGAAAGGTTTGAGGAGGAGGCACTCTCTTCAGCCACATATCAACGCAAGTGCTTTTTTAGGTATGTGGCTGATACCTTTGTCATCTGGCCCCATAGTAGGGGGAAGTTAGATGAATTCTTGCCATCCGAACATGCATTTGACAATGGAAATGGAGAAGGATGGACTACTTCCGTTCTTAGATGTTCTAGTGAAGAGAAAGGCAGATGGCACATTTGGACACAGTGTGTACCGCAAACCTACGCACACTGACTTATACCTACAAGCCAGCAGTTGCCACCATCCGGCACAGAAAAATGGAGTGCTAAAAAACTGGTCCACAGAGCACAAACTCTGTCAGATCCTGATAGTTTGGCCACAGAAATAGAACACTTATGATCAGTGTTCAGCAGGAATGGGTACTCCTCTAGAGATATCCAGAAGGCACATCAACCTGCCAGTCAGCCAAAGGATCCAGAAGAAGTACCAGAAGAGGCAAAGATGATGGCATACCTGCAAGAAGCCGGACCTATTTCTGCCAAAATCAGCATGATATCAAGAGCATATTTTGCCCACCCACCAAAATTGGGCTATGCTGGGGAATGTAAAAGAGGGCCTGGGGCTACGCAAGGCAGGTATTTACAACATACCATGCCAGTGTGGTATGTCATAAATTGGTCAGACCACCAGAACTGTCGACATCAGGTGCAAAGAGCACTAGAGACATACTAGACTCAGACAGGCAACTCAATCAGCCATAACAGAGCATTGTCTGAAATTTGATCATTCAGTGGATTGCAATGACACCAAGATTGTGACACAGACCTTAAGATTTTGGGACAGTGTCATTAAAGAACCCATTGAGATTAAGGTCACAGACAATCTAATCAACCGTGACTCGGGATACCAAATCAGTCCTTCCTGGAATCCAGCGCTTGAGCTCGTGAAAACTCAATGCAGGACACACCGGGATTCTACAATAAATAGAAGTGGAGACCGAGAGAACAGCCGTGAGACAAGGTGTCGGACATTAGAGACCAGATTTGACACACCCCAGATCATGAACTCGACTTCAGAAGACGGCCAGGCCGGGCGCGGACGGCGGTCGGAACACCAGCGACCAGAGAGGGCCAATGTAGCCGCGTCTGGCGGGTGCGGACCACAGACGGAACACGCGACGCGGCGCGATTATGGAGCGCCCAGCACGAAACAGAATCTCAGATCGGGTCTGACACACGTCAGATGATGGCCACAACCGTTGAGGACGGCCAAAACGGGCGCGGACGGCACTGTCACTGTCACTCATCCATACGAGTCTGCTCTGACTCGTGATGGGAGCAGGCTAAGCATGCTGTAGCATAAACCTATATGTGTGGAGTGGCTTCCTCACGGTCCGAATTGGCCGGAGGTGTTTTCTGGGGGGTGTTGTCCTTTCTCTGTCGCGAGATATTACTCTCGTAACTGGTCAGGCCAACACGTGGTTGGCCTGTGGTGAATAGGATGGCCCAAGTCCCTAATGAGCCTATTGTAGACCCGCGCCGATTGTTGAAATGGTCTCGGAGGAAGGGAATGCCTGTTTGCCGGTGTAGCCGAGCGGTCGAATAGAGCCTCAGTAGGCGCAGTGCGACCTTGAGCGCCCTGTTCTGCACCCTCTGCAGCTTGTTGATGTGTGTGGCGGTCGCGTTGCCCCACACCACGGCCGCATATTCCTGCACTGGACGAACCAGCGCCAGGTACAGCTTGATGCCGTGGTGGGGAGGCAAGGCGGTCGACGGGTTGAGCAGAGGGTACAGAATGCGTAGGGGGCGCGGACGGCAGTCGGGACATCCGCGACTAGAGGGATCCATTGAAGCCGAGTCTGGCGGGCGCGGACCACAGACGGAACACTCGACTCGGCGCGGACCGATTAGCGAACGCCCAGCTCCTACCAGGCATAAATACTGGACTCGATCGACCCAAGGACCAGTCTCAGGTAGCACCTGAAGAAGACAGCGAGGCACACTTTTGAAATATCGTGCGAGAACGACGCGAACATCCGGTTGGATTCCCGAATATCCAAGATTTCAACAGATCGCCAGGAAAGCATGAAGGATTACAACATATTTCTTGTTAATTCAAAACTATCAGTTTTCTGAGTGTATGGTCTTACGGCAGAACTAGATCGAAAAGCACCATTTCGGCGAATGGGGATTATAGCGCGATCCAGATCTTGTACTTGCAATCGTAGCTATTCGTACGACATTGTTATCTTAACAGCGATGACTGCCGCAGACATGAAACGCAGTGTAACATTGGCCTGTGGTGCGATAAATTCAGATGAAATTAAGTGCTGTAGTATCTGTCAGTTTCTGGACATGTCGGTTAGTTCGAGCCAACATTCTGATCACTTGATATGGGAGTCGTAACAATAATAAACACATAAAGCGTACGTAAATTACGTGTTTGCTTACAGTTCTTACAACTGGGCATACATGTGAGAATTCTTCTGGTGACAGCGGAACAGTAGTTTGCAACGATGTTGTACAGGATGGAAAAATGAAACTGCTCAGGAAATAAACCTTTTAATAAGACTGACACGTGATTGACGTCACAGAAAATGCTGGAAACAGCCACTGTTGCCGTCGATACAGTGTGGCGGTCGATTTATCGAATTGTAATACTTGCGAATTAGCTTGCGGGAGGGATATCAGTGTTCTATTGTAGCTCTTTCTGTGTGTTAGGATTGTTTGAGTGCCATTTGATTCATCAATTTGCCTCACAAATAAAACTCATAGGGACAGAGGCCAGGCGATCGATGTAGCCAGGACTCTGTACTACCTCTTCTGACTGCCCTTTCGTCACCAATAACGTCATACACTGGTTACACATTTGTAAATGTGCTGTGTACTGTTGCTCTGTCTTGCTGAAAATATCCATACAGTCGTTGTTCTTCTGTGATTTCATCCAGTATGTATTAAAGTTTTCTGAACGTGTTGGCTAGCATTAACAGTTTGGTGTTCCATTGCACTGCTCACCAAATGTCACATTACACAAAAGAAAACACCGATGGGGATTTTCTAATGCATAATGCTTCATGTTTTCTGAGTTCGTGTACCCTGACAAGGTGAACCGTGCTTCATCTCAAAAGATTAGAAACTGGGGATCCAAAAATCCTGATTCCACTTCAATCTGAAACCACTGGAGGAACACAGAATGCGAAATTTCGTCTGGACGTTTTAACTTATGTACAGCATTAAATTTGTAGGCATAACAATGCAGATGCTCTTTGATAGTGTTTCGACACGACGATAGCTTAATTCCCTCTCGAAGAGATGAACGGCAAGGGGACTTCGTCGGACTTTGTTCGAGGTTTTCCTTTTCTGTTGTACGAAATATTTTCTGGTAGTAACGGCTTTTATTCGCTACAGACATCATTTCTCGCCATTTTGCCAATTTATTTTGATTTATATACTTTACTGGATGTTCTGCCAAAACCCTTCCAGTCTTAAACTCTTGCGCAGACTTTACTGCACACGGGTTTCATGAACTTTTTTTTCGCATAACACTGGACAATAGATATGCACTGCTTTATCGAAAGCGCCATTTTGTGTTTCATACAACTGATCACTAAACGTAACAGTTCATTTCCCTCACTTTAACATAATGACCAGTGAAGAACTCGGGACATGCGCCTGTGTGAACATATGACAGCAACCGATGATGCATAAAAATCTCGGTTTCCAGTATTTTCTGTGGTGAGCAGTTGTGCCGTTCATTGAGAAGGGTCAATACTACGTCCGTCTTGTAATTATTTTCTGAGCCACTTTCTCTCTGCCCGCTTTGAATTATTATTATTTGGTCGGGCTTCGCACTTTCTATGCAACTAAAATCCTCTTTGAGTGCTCTTTGCAAAGCCACAAAAGAACGTATGGAGTTCCATTAAAAGAACTGCAAAGTCGGTGTCACCGTGCATCAGCTGCAAACGATAAAAATTGCTTGCGTAAGTGAGAAAATATGTGACATTGTCAGCTAAAATTTAGCGGTATCGGTACGTCAACATATTTTCTCGTTCAGGACAAACTTTGGGGGAACTGTTTTGATGGCCTCATTCTGTGGAGGTCTGCCGTTGTAGTGTAACAATAATCGATAACTGCTGGTATAATACCCAAACTGTCCTTCCTATTGGGATTTAGTCGGACTACGGTCTTTAGGTGAAGTAGCTTTCACAATCAGTATTGTATATTTGTGCCATTGTAACGACATGGACTACTAACTTATCTAAAGCATAAATCCTCTGCTCTCTGTATAATTATCTATGGAAATAGCAACTATTTAAATTAAAATAGTTTTTAGTACAACACGCTTTTATATCGAAGTAAAAGGTATAAAATAATTTCTCCTATCTTCGAACAGATTCCTAACACCATGCAGATAGTTCTGAAAATTTGTGACTGTGAAACTATAGTAGGTATCAAAACACTTGAATGGGTTATAATGAAAAACATGGGATAATAGTTCGGAGGAGAACTATTCATGCACGACTTATGGGCTGATGTGTCCCACGTTTTTCGTTATAAATATTACACAAGTAATTTCATATCTATCAAAAATCCACCATCACTAATATTCGGGCGGCCGGTGTGGCCTAACGGTTCTAGGCGCTTGAGTCTGGAACCGCGCGACCGCTACGGTCGCAGTTTCGAATCCTGCCTCGGGCATGGATTTGTGTGATGTCCTTAGGTTAGTTAGGTTTAAGTAGTTCTAAGTTCTAGGGGACTGATGACCTCAGATGTTAAGCCCCATAGTGCTCAGAGCCATTTGAACGATTTTATTGATAAACACTGTTGTTTCTATTCACCCCATTTTGAAGAGTGAATAGAAACGCCACGTTTTTATTTTGCTTATGAAATCGTGGCCTAGGTTCCAAAACTAGTTATAAGTTCAAAGTTAGATGCAAGACCTATATCCCACACACAGAGTGTCAAAAAAGGAACAGTCTAGGTAAACGTGAACTTCAAAATGCAAATCTTAAGAGCTTTGAGCACCTGTTCATCTTCGGTGCTATGAAACACATCTCTTACATTGAACAAGTGTCCATTTCTCTTAGGGTGTGAATTGCAGAGCCCATGTTTACTGGACACCTTTCTTCTTTTAGGTCCATACTACCTCTTTCTAAAATATGGACAGGAAACAGACTGCAATAGAAAGAGATGTGTTTCACGCTATCGAAGATGAGCAGCCGGCCGCGGTGGCCGAGCAGTTCTAGGCGCTACAGTCTGGAACCGCGCGACCGCTACGGTGGCAGGTTACAATCCTGCCTCGGGCATGGATGTGTGTGATGTCCTTAGGTTAGTTAGGTTTAAGTAGTTCTAACTTCTAGGGGACTGATGACCTCAGATGTTGAGTCGCATAGTGCTCAGAGCCATTTGAACCTTTTTTTTTTTTTTTTTTAAGATAAGCAAGAGCTCATAGCTCTTGAGGTATACATTTTAGAGTCCATGATTACTAGATGTTTTTTGTTCTTTAGGTAGGCGCTACCACCTGTTAAGATATTCGATACTTTCCTTTAACGTCTCATAAACTTTTTTTTCATTTTCCTTTTTATTCTGACGAAGTTGAAAACTGTTTCTATTCAGCAAATTTTAAGGTATCTATACTTACCAGTGTCACTTACAGAATTAACCAACAAACTGCAACTGGCACAAAAGGAAGCTTTAGTTTCGACGCACAAGTTAAAATTTACGCCACGTTTCTATCTTCGTTCGTGCAGAAGATGTGAAACAGGATGATCTTGCTGAAACACACGGAATGTTACCGTGGGATTTATAGGAGTGACGGTTGTTATCAGATAACAAAAGCTCGAGTACGTGTAGGCAGACAAGAGCCATTAGGAGAGAGGCAGACGTGGGCTCCTGCGCGGGAACAAGTGTTGGCGCGGAGGCAGCGGTGTGGTGGGGGTGGGTGAGGGTGGAGGGGAGGCGGCCGTAACGCGGCCTGACAGGCGGACAAACCGGCGCCCGGTGGCTGGGCTGTCAGCGCCGCTTCTCCCCACAGTCAGTCCCCTCCTGGCCACACCTCAGCTACCTGCGCGACGCCGCCTCTCGCGATTTCTTCCTCCGCCTGCTTGATCCAACGAGGCAGTTGTCTGCCGCTTCTCAAACGTTGGCAACGAGAACAGCTTATTGTTATAGGCCTGGATTATTCGTTAACATTGGTTGATTATCATTTAACTTGTATTCGCATTTGAGCGCGATATTTGCGTATACAAACGTCTCAAAAATGAGATCGACAGGAAGTGCAAAATGGCTAAGCAGGGATGGCTTGAGGACAAATGTAAGGATGTAGAGGCGCATATAACCAAAGGTAAGATAGATACTGTTACAGGAAAATTAAAGAGACCTTTGGAGAAAAGAGGACGACTCGCATGAATATCAAGAGCTCAGATGGAAACCCAGTACTAAGCAAAGAAGGAAAAGCAGAAAGGTGGAAGGAGTATATAGAAGGTCTATACAAGGGGGATGTTCTTGAGGAGAATATTATGGAAATGGAAGAGAATGTAGATGAAGATGAAATGGGAGATACGATGCTGCGTGAAGAGTTTGACAGAGCACTGAAAGACGTGAGCCGAAACAAGGCCCCAAGAGTAGACAACATTCCATTGGAACTGCTGACGGCCTTGGGAGAGCCAGTCCTGACAAAACTCTACGATCTGGTGAGCAAGTTGTATGAGACAGGCGAAATACCCTCAGACTTCAAGAAGAATATAATAATTCCAATCCCAAAGAAAGCAGGTGTTAAAAGATGTGAAAATTACCGAACTATCAGTTTAATAAGTCACAGCTGCAAAATACTAACACGAATTCTTTACAGACGAATGGAAAAACTGGTAGAAGCTACCTCGGGGAAGATCAGTTTGGATTCCGTAGAAATGTTGGAACACGTGAGGCAATACTGACCCTACGACTTATCTTAGAAGAAAGATTAAGGAAAGGCAAACCTACGTTTCTAGCATTTGTAGACTTATAGAAAGCTTTTGACAATGTTGAGTGGAATACTAACTTCCAAATTCTGAAGGTTGCAGGGGTAAAATACAGGGAGCGAAAGGCTACTTACAATTTGTATAGAAACCAGATGGTACTTATAAGAGTCGAGGGGCATGAAAGGGAAGCAGTGGTAGGAAAGGGAGTGAGACAGGGTTGTAACCTATCCCTGATGTTATTCAATCTGTATATTGAGCAAGCAGTAAAGGAAAAAAAAGAAAAATACGGAGTAGGTATGAAAATCCATGGAGAAGAAAGAAAAACCTTGAGGTTCGCCGATGACATTGTAATTCTGTCAGAGGCAGCACAGGACCTGGAAGAGTAGTTGAACGGAATGGACAGTGTCTTGAAAGGAGGATATAAAATGAACACCAATAAAAGCAAAACGAGGATAATGGAGTGTAGTCGAGTTGGGTCGGGTGATGCTGAAGGAATTAGATTAGGAAATGAGACACTTAAAGTAGTAAAGGGGTTTTGCTATTTTGGGAGCAAAATAACTGATGATGGTCGAAGTACAGAGGATATAAAATGTAGACTGGCAATGGCAAGGTAAGCGTTTCTGAAGAAGAGAAATTTGTTAACATCAAGTATAGATTTAAGTGTAAGGAAGTCGTTTCTGAAAGTATTTGTATTGAATGGAGCCTTATATGTAAGTGAAACATGGACGATAAATAGTTTAGGCAAGAAGAGAATAGAAGCTTTCGAAATGTGGTGCTACAGAAGAATGCTGAAGATTAGATGGGTAGATCACATAACTAATGAGGAGGTATTGAATAGAATTGGAGAGAAGAGAAATTTGTGGCACACCTTGACTAGAAGAAGGTATCGGTTGGAGGGCATATTCTGACCAGTTTAGTATTGGAGGGCAGCATGGAGGGTAAAAATCGTAGAGGGAGACCAAGGGATGAGTACACTAAAGAGATTCAAAAGGATGTAGGTTGCAGTAGTACTGGGAGATGAAGAAGCTTGCACAGGGTAGAATAGCATGGAGAGCTGCATCAAACTAGTCTCTGGATTGAAGACCACAACAACAACATTTGCGTACCAGAAATGGGAACTAGGAGCGCCAACCGCAAGAACGAAATTAGAATTTTTCTAATGCAGTGACGGAAAAAAGTCGCAACACTAAAAAAACAATGTAGAGTAATGAAATTGCTGGAATACATTTGTCTAGTTGAAGGTTTAAGGTCAACATTCCAAGATCACAAGTTTATGTAAACGCAAGATAAACTATTACAAATGTGAAATGCTGGTACATTAATAACCGGTGCAACCGGCAGAATGTTGAATGCAAGCGTGCAAACGTGCATATACTGAGTTACGAACGTGTCGGAGTCAGTTTGTCGGATGCTTGTTGCACATGGTCGGTCAACACAGGGACGATTATCACTGCTTGTGGATGACGGTGGAGTTGTCGTCCGGTGATTCCCATACGTACTCTATTGGACATATCGAATGATCAAGCATGTCAAAGCATCATGTCGACGTTCTGTAGAGCATGTTGAGCTTCAACAGTGGTTTGCGGGCCACCGATATCCTGTTGGAAAACACTCCCTGAAATGCGCCCACAAATGGCAGCACAGCAGGTCGAATCACCAGATTGACATAAAAATTTGCAGTCAGCGTGGGTGGAACAGCCACTGCAGTCTGCTGCCATACGAAATCCCACTGCAGCCCATATTTCAGCGTGTAGGTCCATCAAAATGTTAAAATATGTGTGAAATCTTATGGGACTTAACTGCTAAGGTCATCAGTCCCTAAGTTTACACACTACTTAACCTAAATTATCCTAAGGACAAACACACACACCCATGCCCAGTGGAGGACTCGAACCTCCGCCTGGACCAGCCGCACAGTCCATGACTGCAGCGTCTTAGACCGCTCGACTAATCCCTAGCGGCGTAGGTCCATCGATTCTAGTCGCGCAGCAGGCTGGTTGCAAGCCCTCACTGGACTCCTTCTAACCAATACACGGTCATCACCGGCACAAATGCCATATCAGCTTTCATCACAGACATAATATACATTATGTGATCAAAAGTGTCTTTATACCTGGCTGAAAATAACTTACAAGTTCGTGGTGCCCTCCATCGGTAATGCTGGAATTAAATATGGTGTTGGCCTTGATGATAGCTTCCACACTCACAGGCATACGTTCAATCAGGTGCTGGAAATCATCTTAGGGAATGGCAGCCCATTCTTCACCAATTGCTGCACTGAGGAGGTATCGACGTCGGCCGGTGAGGCCTGGTACCAATTCGGTGTTGTAAAACATCCCAAAGGTGTTTATAGTATTCAGGTCAGGACTCTGTGCAGGCCAGTCCATTACAGGTATGTTATTGTCGTGTATCCACTCCGCCACAGGTCGTGCATAATGAACAGGTGCTTGATCGTGTTTAAAGATTCAATGGATATCCACGTATTGCCCTTTAACAGCGGGAAACAAGAAGGTGCCTAAAACATCAATGGAGGCCCGTGCTGTGATAGTGCCACGCAACACAATAAACGGTGCAAGCCCCTCCATGAAAGACACGACCACACCGTAACACCACCGCCTCCCAATTTTACTGTTGGTACTACACACCCTTGTAGATAACGTTCACCGATCATTCGCCATACCCACACCCTGCCATCGGATCGCCGCGTTGTGTTCCGTGATTCGTCACTCCACACAACGTTTTTTCACAGCTCAATCGTCCTACGCTTATGGTCCTTGTACCAAGCGAGGCGTCGTTTGGCAATTACAGACTTGACGTGTGGCTTATGAGCAGCCGCTCGACCATGAAATCCAAGTTTTCTCACCTCCTGAGTAACTGTCATAGTACTTGCAGTGGATCTGACGCAGTTTGGAATTCCTGTGGCCGGCCGTTGTGGCGGTGCGGTTCTAGGAGCTTCAGTCTGTAACCGCGTGACAACTACGGTCGCGGGTTCGAATCCTGCTTCGTTCATGGATGTGTGTGATGTTCTTATATTAGTTCGGCTTATATTGTTCTAAGTTCTAGGGGACTGATGACCTCAGATGTTAAGTCCCATAGTGCTGAGAGCCATTTGAACTATTTGGAATTCCTGTTGATGGTCTGAATGGATGTCTGCCAGTTACTCATTACGACCCTCTTCAGCTGTCGGCGATCTCTGTCAGTCAACAGGCGAGGTCGGCCTGTACGCTTTTGTGCTGCACGTGTCCCTTAACGTTTCCACTTCACTATAGAATTGGAAACAGTGGACCTAGAGATGTTTAGGAGTGTGGAAATCTCGCGTACAGACTTATGACACAAGTAACACTCAATCACTTGCATACGTTCGAAGTCCTTGATTTCCGCAGAGCGCCGCATTCTGCTCTCATACTACACTCCTGGAAATGGAAAAAAGAACACATTGACACCGGTGTGTCAGACCCACCATACTTGCTCCGGACACTGCGAGAGGGCTGTACAAGCAATGATCACACGCACGGCACAGCGGACACACCAGGAACCGCGTTGTTGGCCGTCGAATGGCGCTAGCTGCGCAGCATTTGTGCACCGCCGCCGTCAGTGTCAGCCAGTTTGCCGTGGCATACGGACTTCCATCGCAGTCTTTAACACTGGTAGCATGCCGCGACAGCGTGGACGTGAACCGCATGTGCAGTTGACGGACTTTGAGCGAGGGCGTATAGTGGGCATGCGGGAGGCCGGGTGGACGTACCGCCGAATTGCTCAACACGTGGGGCGTGAGGTCTCCACAGTACATCGATGTTGTCGCCAGTGGTCGGCGGAAGGTGCACGTGCCCGTCGACCTGGGACCGGACCGCAGCGACGCACGGATGCACGCCAAGACCGTAGGATCCTACGCAGTGCCGTAGGGGACCGCACCGCCACTTCCCAGCAAATTAGGGACACTGTTGCTCCTGGGGTATCGGCGAGGACCATTCGCAACCGTCTCCATGAAGCTGGGCTACGGTCCCGCACACCGTTAGGCCGTCTTCCGCTCACGCCCCAACATCGTGCAGCCCGCCTCCAGTGGTGTCGCGACAGGCGTGAATGGAGGGACGAATGGAGACGTGTCGTCGTCAGCGGTGAGAGTCGCTTCTGCCTTGGTGCCAATGATGGTCGTATGCGTGTTTGGCGCCGTGCACGTGAGCGCCACAATCACGACTGCATACGACCGAGGCACACAGGGCCAACACCCGGCATCATGGTGTGGGGAGCGATCTCCTACACTGGCCGTACACCACTGGTGATCGTCGAGGGGGCACTGAATAGTGCACGGTACATCCAAACCGTCATCGAACCCATCGTTCTACCATTCCTAGACCGGCAAGGGAACTTGCTGTTCCAACAGGACAATGCACGTCCGCATGTATCCCGTGCCACCCAACGTGCTCTAGAAGGTGTAAGTCAACTACCCTGGCCAGCAAGATCTCCGGATCTGTCCCCCATTGAGCATGTTTGGGACTGGATGAAGCGTCGTCTCACGCGGTCTGCACGTCCAGCACGAACGCTGGTCCAACTGAGGCGCCAGGTGGAAATGGCATGGCAAGCCGTTCCACAGGACTACATCCAGCATCTCTACGATCGTCTCCATGGGAGAATAGCAGCCTGCATTGCTGCGAAAGGTGGATATACACTGTACTAGTGCCGACATTGTGCATGCTCTGTTGCCTGTGTCTATGTGCCTGTGGTTCTGTCAGTGTGATCATGTGATGTATCTGACCCCAGGAATGTGTCAATAAAGTTTCCCCTTCCTGGGACAATGAATTCACGGTGTTCTTATTTCAATTTCCAGTAGTGTATGTCTAATGACTACTGAGGTCGCTGATATGGAGTACCTGACAGTAGGTGGCAGCACAATGCACCTAATATGAAAAAAATGTGCTTCTTGGGAGTCCGGATACTTTTGATAACACAGTGTACCTCCAACCTGCTCTTCAATGAACTCTCGCTTGACACCACTGAAGTCGCAAGCGGCGATGGTTTAGAATCACTGGAACACACGAACGGGGCATCTGGATCGGAGCTGTGTTCGAAGTAACCGATCTGTAACAGTTTTTTGTGTTGCTGTTGCGGCAACTGCTACTCATATTGCTGCTGCAGAAGTAGTACGATGCGCCAGGGTCATATGCCTAATGTTTTCTCTCTTCGTAGCGCCAACTGGCCATCCGGAGCTCGGTTTCCTTGCGATTGTACATCATCGTGACCATCGCTGCCAGCAATCAAGCACAGGGGCTGTATTCCTGCCCAGTACTTCTGCGGTATCGCAGAAGGAACATCTAGCTTCTCGTAGCACTTTTACACTACCTCGTTCAAATGCAGTGAGGTGTTGATAATGGCATCTTTGCCGTCTTCAAGGCATTCTTGACTAAGATCAGCTCATCAAGTCTAATCGCAAAACTAACTAGCTTTCACGACCGCTACAGCGTGTATTTAAAGCAAACCAGATTTGAATTCTGATAGCAGCGCTATTAGTGCGTTATGCCTTTATGCGACTGGCGGGATATCTGAAATGATATCATCTTTCAGACGTAGAAACACGCCAACAAAATTTCGTTTATCTCGCGCAATTCTTCCTTGGTGCTGTGAGAGTTTTTTTTCCGTCAGTGTATCTAGTTTGACAAATAAAAAGATATAAATATTAACAAACTTCTGTTACACAATAACTGACCTCATTCCACTGTTCGTGTTTTTGTTGTGGTGTCCTGTCGAAAGGCTGGTCTGGTGCACTTTTCTACACTACTCTACCTGCTGAAAGTGTCTTCACTTCCGATTAACTACTGCAACTCTCATCCATTTGTACCTGCTTACTCTACTCCTCCCTTGCTCTACCTCTACAGTTTTTATCGCCCACACATCCCTTTAATACTAAATTGATGATCCCTCGATGTTTCAGAAGGTGTCCTGACAGGCGAGCCAGTCTTTTGACCAAGTTGTGCAAAAACTTCTTACCTCAGTTCTATTCACCCACATCCTCATTAGTTACACGATCTACCCATCTAATCTTTAGTAATCTTTTGTTGCATTAAATTTCAAAAATTTCAATTCTCTTCTTGTCTGAACTGTTTATGGCCCACGTTTCTCTTCTGTACAAAGCTATACTCCAGGCAAATGCCTTCAGGACTTCCTTACGCTTCAGTACATATTAGATGATAACAAATTTCTCTTCTTCCCAAATGATTTTCTTGACATTGTCATTCAAAATTTCACACCCTCTGGACTTTGACCATAGTAAATTATTTTACTGCACAAACAGTGGAAGTCGTCAACTTCTGTAAGTATCTCATTTCCAAATGTGATTCCCTCAGCATCACCTGATGCAATTCGATTACATTTTTTTTAAATTTTCCTCTCTACTTTTTTTTTTTTTGAAAAAAAAAAAAACATTGTCCATTCCTTTGAACTACACACTCAGCTCCTCTGCTATCTCTGACAGAACAGTGTCAGCATCAAAATTCAAAATCTTTAGTTCCTCTCCGTGAACTTTCTTTCTTCAAATTTTTCCTTGCATTCCTTTACTGCTTCCCAATGGATAAAATCGGCGATAGGCTACATCTTTCTCTGTAACTTCTGAAACACTGCTTCCGTTTTGAAGAGAGCAGTTGCAGTCGAAGTGGTCAATGGTGGTGGTGATGACGAGTCGGAGAGCCAAGTGGGAGCACTGCTGACAATACAGAAGGCTTTGTTCATTCTCGGTACTTGCTTCACCATGGCTCAGCGAGGCAAAACGGCCTCACCGTATTGACCCTGGCCGGCGCTGACGCGTGGGTTCCGGCTTCCGCGCTGGTGAGACGATGTTACATAGGCGCCCTGCGCTTCAGACGATAGGCCAGTGGACTGTGGCGGCCTGTTTAGGCCGCAGAGTGCTACTTTTCCGTGATGGTGCTTGGAATGGCCCTTCAGCTCTGCACGCGTTCACTGTGGTTGGCAGGGGGTGGGGTGGACAGCAGACTGCTGTGCATAGGATACGACCCTCTGCTCTCGGACAGGAATTGGTCAGCGGCTGGCACTGCAACACTAAGTCCTGGAGTGTGGGGATTACTCAGTGCTGACAGCCACAGGTGCAGATGGCAGGATGACGTTACTGTGGCACTCAGACCGATTAGAGCTCTCAGTGAGATGTGTGGCTCGAACTCATGGCTAGAGCTGGCGACGCCCAGTAGTCTCAGTGTCTGGCATGTTGCTGGCATCATGGTGGCGGTGCTGGATTACGGCAGTGAGAATGCCTATGCTTCAAAATTGAGACATATTTACGTGTACATCACACCAAGGTGCATTTGCTTCACTAAATCTGGCACCTAAGCACGTTCCCCGTAAGAAGAGACTTACCTGGTTTGGTGACGTCGACACACTTGATATGGTTAGTACCATTGAATAGTGAAGTTTTTACCGCTGAGAATGGCCAGCGTCATCTCGCAATCCCCTTACTTGCATGTTATTCATAGCACCGAAGATGAACAGGTGCTCAAAGCTCTTAAGATGTGCATTTTAAAGTTCATGTTTACCTAGACTATTCCTTTTTTGACACTCTGTGTGTGGGATATAGGTCTTGCATCTAATTTTGAACTTATAATTAGTTTTGGAACTCGCTTCCCACGCCCGGGTTCCCGGGTTCGATTCCCGGCGGGGTCAGGGATTTTCTCTGCCTCGTGATGGCTGGGTGTTGTGTGATGTCCTTAGGTTAGTTAGGTTTAAGTAGTTCTAAGTCCTAGGGGACTGATGACCATAGATGTTAAGTCCCATAGTGCTCAGAGCCATTTGAACCAGCCAGTTTTGGAACCTAGGTCATCATTTCATAAGCAAAATAAAAACCTCGCGTTTCTGTTCACTCTGCAGACTGGGTTGAATAGAAACAACAGTGTTTATCTTTTCACTGTTTCTATTTATCAGTCCTTTCGGTGATTATGGACTCGACAAAATCTGTTTTGGTTCTAAGACAATAAGAAACAAAAATATATGTTCTTGTTTTCAAATAAACAGTGTACCATCTCTGGTTCTGATATTGTAATCTTAATCAATGAGCCTCGTTTGCTTTACGTCACTGATAGCATCATTACACATGATAATGTCTTTGAACCTACCAGTCGTAGGTACCCTCAGAAATAACAGAGATCTTTCGAATAACATCGTCTGGACTAAAAAACAACTTCCAATCTGTTAAAATAAACATGTTTTACAAGTTTTCATTTTTTCAGAATAAAAGTAGAACCAACAAAACCCTATCACTCTAAATAACAAATTTTACGTGCATACAGTGTAAATGAATACTTTCTCCATATATTTTAATCACAGTATAATCTCTTGCACGCAGGCCGCTGAGGCCAAGCGGTTCTAGGTGCTTCAGTCCGCAACCGTGCTGCTGCTACGGTCGCAGGTTCGAATCCCGCCTCGGGCATGGATGTGTGTGATGTCGTTAGGCTAGTTAGGTTTAAGTAGTTCTAAGTCCAGGGGACTGATGACCTCAGATGTTATGTCCCATAGTTATCAGAGCCATTTGAAGCGTTATGAATATCCTGATCTGGGAACAGTGCTGGGTGGCTCTTCATTGTCGTCCACTTCTTGCTCTTATTCTGAAGAAACACTGACGATTACTATTTCAGATCACACCAAAAAATTCCGAAGATATTACAATACGTTTTTAATTAGCCGAAAGGCAAAGTATATTTTAAGAATGAAATTTTGGTTAATGTAACGAAATTGCAAATTTGCTTTCCACACTGCGGCTACCTGCGTGCGGCTATCAGCCTGAGGAGTACTTCACAGCGGATTCTAAATAGTTCTTATTACATTTACTAAAGAACTGGGTAGCGACACTACATTTTCGTACCTTGGAAATTTATAGCTGCCATCCGGTTTCAGTGCGAGTCGTATGTAAGTAACATACGTTTCATTATATAGTCGCGTTTTCTTATTTGTAATTCCGCCTACTGTCTACTAGTTTCGTTACACAGTGCTATTGTCAGGCCAATCCCTGGTACAGAGTCAGAACGCTCGCTTCCCAGGTACAAGTGCGTCAAATATCCTCAGAAAATACTTCCTAACTGATAAATTTATATTCGTTGTTAACAAATTTCTCCTATTCGGAAAGCTTTTCTTGTTTTTTGGCATTGCCAGTTTACATGTTATATATTTGACACACCTACTTGGGAAGCGAACATTACAACTGCGTGCCAGGGGATGGTCTGAGGACGCTCCTCTGCACTCAAACCGTTGGCCAGTAGCGAAATAGTAAATGAAGCATTGCGACTGTAGTCGAAAATATGCATTACTTCTTAAGAGTATTGGTCACTGTTCCAACCGGCAGTATGACGAGAATATGTAAGTTGTTTGTGACCTCTCACTCTCTGTATTTTACTCCTACTATCTTCAGAACTTCAAATTGTGTATTTCAATCAACATTTTCAAAATCTTTCACTACGTGCACAAAATCTATAAACATAAGTTAGCCTTCCCTTAACCTATCTTGTAAGAGAACTTACAGCTTCAGTACTGTCTCGTTTGCTCCTACATTATTCCGGGACTAAAAATGATCTTCCACGAGATAGGCTTCTACCAGTTTTTCCATTCTTCTGAAAATAATTTGTCTCAGTATTTTCCAAGCATTTATGAAACTGATACTTCGATATTATTTACACCTGTCAGTAATTGCCTTCTTTGGAATTGGAATTATTTCATTTTTCTTGAACTCTTTGAGACATTACCAATTAATAAAATAATAACGTGCCTGTCATTAATAAAAGACCTCGCAAGGTATTAAATCATGTCTTCTAACAGACAACCGAAACTCGTGGATAGGCTGTGCTCGGAGTGTTGTAGTGCAAGTTATTAAATGGGCTTTTGGACATGTGGCTGAACGCGCACTGAAGTCGACTGCGAGTACCTTCCGGCGGCAGCGTGGATGTGTCTGGCGGTCCAACTCTTTCGGCAGCGTCCAGAAGTGGATGCATGCCGTTAGTGACAGTCATGTTAGGAAGTGAGGCTTCTTCAGGGCCTTCGTCGATGTCCGTACCAGGTGTCTTTAACCAAAGCCTCTGCTATCCAGTCTCGTCAGAAAATGTCTACTCTTCTGTCCCAGAGTCCAGCCTTCGACCCCGGGTCGATCTCTACCTTAGCATTCTGTACAGGCCCCAACTTGGGTGTCACCATACGCACGATTGTACTTCATCCGGCCAATCAAATCATTTTGCAATATCGTTTTGAATATTAACCATTAAGGACTGAAGGAGCAGTTGCGAAAACAATGTTTATCGTAATTTATCATAAACCACACGAATGTGATGAACGTAATCCACAACCAAGAGTTTTGGGAGTCAAGCTAGCATCATCAGGCTGTCTACCTTCTGCTCTTCATACACGAGCGCCTAAAAATGCTCGCATTAGTCATAAAATAAAATCAAGTGAAACTATCCGAATAAATAAATTAGAGAAACGCGATGTGTATAATATACAGTATGTTAAAGTGACGTGAATCATATAGGGAAGACAGGAAGAAAATTTTCGACATATTATAATGAGCAAAGAGATGCCTTCAGACAGGGCAGTTACGGTAAATCGGTGGTTGCCGAACATATATATATGAGGCAGGGCAGCCGCTTAAGGGCACTGAAGAGGATTTACAGGTCACGTTCGATGCGAAGACAGAAAGAAAAGCCTGATCTACATGTAGAACTGGAAATAACAATTGACCTAGTTAGATCAGAAGATGTGCGTAATGTAAACAATGGGAGAGGGCGTTAACACTTTCTTCACCGTGTTTGTGTATCTGTTTCGGGGCTAGTAATAATGTGATTTGTGTGGGTAGTTTGCATAGATCACTACTGTTATGTTCTTTACTTCGTGTCTCCTATAACATCTGTGATATGTAATTGAACGGCTGATGGCCCAAAGCAGTAAGCTGGACCTATGTACTCGCATACAGAACTAGCCAGCGCACTGGATGACAGTTAGTATCACTTGAAACAGATGTGACCTGTGTTACCACAACAGGGCAGAAGCGCTTTGGAGAATGGGCTGTCTTATGGAATGCGAAATGGAGAATCGGGTTTTGCCAATTTTAAGGTACGACGAGACTTTACGTCAAGTCTTAACTTGCTTTCATGTTATGATTATTGCGTGCTTTTTAAGTGCGTGATTATGAAGGGCAGAATGCAGACAGCCAGATGATCGGAGCTTGACTTTCGAAACCGGCAGTTGTGGATTACATTTCTCTCATTGGTGTGTTGTATGGTAAATAACGTCAACGATGGTGGACACATTAACTGTTGCGACCTCCTGCAAATATCACCATAGAATGCTACGCACTATCACCGAGAGTGCTATTCTTAGAAAGCATTCCCTCAATTAGCCAGCTGTACCTCGTCCGTTAAGTGTCGACATCCGGTGTCTTGTGGTCGTGTCGTATTGTAATCTCTTTGAATGTCGTAACGTCGTCTTTCACTCCAGCCTGGGAATGTGGAATTGGGTTGACGATTGGTCCGTTATCCATTTGGACATACAATAGCGGATGTGGAAGACTTGCGGTTTTCCACGGCGTCGAACTGCACAGGTGTTTGCCTCACCACTTCACACTTCAGAGCCAATACACTAGATAACTCTTCCAGAAACACACGGCTCTCTTGGGGCTGTAATCAGATGAGCATATCCGTGACGCTTTCGGAGAAACAAGTGATGAAATGCGCTGCTTTTACTTCGTCAATATGGGACTCAGAATTATGAGTGCAACCCAAGAATTGAGCGAACAAGTGTTTTATATGTTACCTTCTTCGTCAGAGAACTATACTGTCTACAGATTCTTACAATGAATCTCAGTCTTGCATCTACCGTTCTATGTGGTTTTTCCACATTGCATTGCTCCATACGCAGACTGAGATGTGTGACGAACGTCACCATTTACAATGATTATACGTCAGTTGTTTAATCGTACAATAGCGAGTATTATCGAGCATTTATGCACGCAATACATCGAAGTCTTTATATTAATGCTTAGCTGTCGACATATGTCCCTCTTAGGGCAGAAGAGTCGACCAGGAGTAATGAAATCAATTAATGGGGGGGGGAGGGGGAAGTAAATAAGCCATAATGTCAAGTCCTGGTCCTCCGGGTTATTGGTTGAGCCCCTAGGCCAGTCCCCCACTGTGCTGTGTCAAAACGCACGGGTTTCGTTCGCCATTACAATTGATGAGCATCCGACCCGATAAATGGCTAATAACACCTGGTGGTTGCTACAAATACACGTGTAAGATGTATTAAGAGCGACAGAACATGTTACAGATGATCTGAGAGTGTCGACGAAAAAAACAGGCGGTGAGCACGTGCGACTTCAGCGATGCAACAGCTCGCCATCGCTGGGTCCAGAGATGCTGCCTGAGCGACGCGCAGCAGCCGGCACCTGTCGTAGAGAACCGACAGTTTCAACGAATAATTAATTAACTGTCTAAAGTTTGGGGTGGCGCTGCGTGTTTTATCGTGTAAATGGTTCCTATTGCATAACGTAAGAAGGTAGTTAGTTCCCGAGTAGACCTCTTACCGACTAAGTTGATATATCGGGGTACGTCTAGGTCGGATAGGATACCGACCCGTTGCGTGGTGTATTGAGGCACCGCAGTTGGTGTTTAAGGCTTGTGTGGGGCGGCGGGTGGAATAATAGAATAAATGTTTTGTATTTATGCTGTTTGCCGTTCTCAACACTGGCTCTCTAACTACAATATTGGCAACCAGAAAGTGATTAGCAAAACGTGAAGCCTGTAATTAGAATTCCTAGAGCCCACTTCGTCTGAGAAATACATTTATAGCTACAGGTTATAGCTCTGAGGAATTAGGAGATTGTCTGGGATTCATAATCAAAAACCATTCTCTCTAAAATGTTCACTATATTCTGAAAGTGAGAGACCAAAAAGAATCCACACAATCCAACTACCAGAGCAGGTCAGAGTCTAATGCGCTGATGCTACTATAACTGTTCAAATTGAATGTTTAAGTGAATGCTCGCCATAATTTGATGATAATGTTCATCAAACGCCACGCTAATAATGGTAGAATGTCTGTCCTGCGGCGGCACGTGAAAATACGACATACACAAACTAAAGATAGATCATTAACGTCATCCCAAAATTAACACTTCACTCGGAAACGATTTCATTGTTACGCGTATCCCGAGTAACTTATTACTGCATCTGAGGCTGTTTATATCAACGATACCGACGCGACGCGACGCGACTCCCGGCACAGGCGCTAATCAGCGTCAGGAGAGAACTGGGGCCTTTCTTTCTCACACAGCGTTCTTACATATAAAGCCGCGGTGCGGACGGCTAAGGGAACGCCTGACCAAATCTGCTCTCCCGACTAGCCGCTGGGCTAGTAATGCACCACTTTAAGTTATCGAATAAATCATTGCTTTCTTTCCTGATGGCCGATGAAGCTTTCAATTTAATCGTGCAATCAGCACATAAGTAAGTAGTCATAATAAAAGTCTGACGTGTCTAAGTCAAATATTTTGGGCGAGAGAATTAATTTAATTACACTACATGCAGTAGACGAGCTCTGAACTTGCCCTTTGGAGATACGCTATCGCTATAGTTTTATAGTTATTCAGTTGAAACTTCTCACATCTTTATGATTATAGCGGATCTCCTTTCTACTTAAATTTAAACATCCTAGCTTTATTTATTTACCTAGTTAATCTATCCTGCTTCCTTAATTTCTAAGACAAAAACCAGAAAATCATGAATTTCAACTAAAATTTTAATTTGTGAGATCCAGAATACTGTTTCTACTAAATTATTATGCAAAAGGAATCTTGTGGTGCCACCGCCAGACACCACACTTGCTAGGTGGTAGCCTTTAAATCGGCCGCGGTCCGTTAGTATACGTCGGACCCGCGTGTCGTCACTGTCAGTGATTGCAGACCGAGCGCCACCACACGGCAGGTCTAGAGAGACTTCCTAGCACTCGCCCCAGTTGTACAGCCGACTTTGCTAGCGATGCTACACTGACAAATACGCTCTCATTTGCCGAGACGATAGTTAGCATAGCCTTCAGCTACGTCATTTGATACGACCTAGCAAGGCGCCATTACCAGTTTATATTGAGCATATTAATGTACCGTCAAGAGCGATGTACTCCAATTATGGATTAAAGTTAAGTATTCCAAGATCTTCGTACTTTATTTGCAATTCTCAAGACATTGTCCTGTTCCAGACCTCACGCCAGTCTGCGTGTAATTAAACGCGTGCATTTCGGCCTCCTCTAGCAACACGGTGTAGGCTCTTCTGCCAACACAGCAAATCTAAATATAAATTTTTAAGTTTCTAGCTCTTTTCTGTTGCGCCAATGATTTTTACAGAAAAACATCCAAATTTCGACAATGGTTAAAGTTATTGAACTGATATCCAACACATATTGATTTTGTATTACTCCTGATATGCTAGAAACGTTTCGGGTTATTTACTTCATTTTAATGTATTGCGCAATATTTATGACGTCAGAGCTAGTTACAGCGGACTAGGCTGGCACACAGTGGAAAGACTGATGCGAATTTTATAAGGCGTGAGTATGCTGCTTCCCTACACTTGGGAGAAGGAAAGATGGCTCTAATGGTTCAAATGGCTCTGAGCACTATGCGATTTAACTTCTGAGGTCATCAGTCGCCTAGAACTTAGAACTAATTAAACCTAACTATCCTAAGGACATCACACACGTCCATGCCCGAGGCAGGATTCGAACCTGCGACCGTAGTGGTCGCTCGGTTCCAAAATGTAGCGCCTAGAACCACACGGCCACTCCGACCGGCGGTGGGAAAGAATTTTTGCTGGTAGGACCGGTAACTTATTTTGGTGCAGTTCACGGAGGCAGCGTGGATACTTTGTCTTTTAGGCCCCTGTTCATATACGTGGCTGCGACGGTAGTTTCCTCCCAAAGCTGAGCTACGGACTGTACGTAGGCTCAGTGTGATTTTATAAACAGTCGCCGATGAGATACTGGTTTCGGCGAATTTATGTGCTGGTGCGATCGATTTTTTGTCGTACAGTGGACAAAAATTGTTCAAATGGCTCTGAGCACTATGGGACTTAACATCTATGGTCATCAGTCCCCTAGAACTTAGAACTACTTAAACCTAACTAACCTAAGGACATCACACAACACCCAGCCATCACGAGGCAGAGAAAATCCCTGACCCCGCCGGGAATCGAACCCGGGAACCCAGGCGTGCGAAGCAAGAACGCTACCGCACGACCATACAGTGGACAGTTCGGTAATAAGGAATAGTTTGCTGTGATATATACAGCGGGAGCCGTGTTAGAGAGAAAGAGATTTACAGTTGATGGAATATTGGGAATCGTTGGAACCGATATCATGTCTGTGGTGTACGGTTAGTGGTCGCGGCTCGCCAAGAGGTAATTGAGTGGTTAGCTGTTTTGTTGGAGTGGGTTGGTAGTGACTGGTGTTTATCGAGAAGGGAAAGCCTCGAACACATGTTTGTTGTTGTTGTTTGAATACCACGATCATACAGCGGACCCAGAATTAGCTCGTATAGATTCGAACTATTTCACTGTGAAATGATAGATCGCACCAGTAGTTGAGTTCATAAGCGACGAGGAAAAAAAGGAACCATTTAAAAGCAACACGCAACTAAACGAAGACTTTGTTAGTCAAAGTGACGAGTGGCCTATTTCAATTTAGGGAACTCAGCGCGTTGCGTTTTGCTAACGCCTGAAGAGGCTCAGAATTGTGTTAAATTGGTACTTAAGGTTAGGGTCAAAGAGGGGGTGGTACCCAGGTTTTTTGTTTTTTTTTTTAATTATTGAATTTTAGTGTGGTGTGTTAGTCTTTGCTGGTACTCGCTCACTTACGTGAATTAAATTGTATTGAGGTACCTAGACCCAATAAATACCAGTTTTCTTGGGTTGTTGTGTTCAATTAGTAGCTGTTGGGTGTAACTATACAGAGCGGTCCAAAAATGTATTTACTGTTTAAAAGTCCATAACTTTCTAATTGACGGAGTTGTCTCATTTTTGGTAAAAGTCTAGCTTCAAGTCCAACTTAAAGATATCACTGTAGGTGTTCGAAATGGTCACCATTAACATACACACAGAAACTATGCCGCCGAGCTGCTGCACGAACTAATGACTGCAACGTGTTCAGTTTGATATTTGCACATTAATGTACGATGGATTCTCGAAGTTAATCCAATGTGCGTGACTTTTATCTATGAACGACGTCCTTTAGTGTTCCCCACAGGTAAAAGTCCTGAGGAGTTAGGTCTGGCGAACGTGGTGGATACTCCACAGCACCTCTACGGCCTGTCCATCATCCTGGTAGATTTTCGTCGAGATACGCCCTAACACGATTTTGCTAGTGGGCTGAGGCACCATCTTGTTGAAAGTAAACTCTTCCGCCTCCATAAAAACCTCGAGTGGCAGGTAAAATGGATGTCTGAAGCTCCTGAAAGTACACCTCACCGGTAACTGTGCCGTCAGAGAAGAATGGCCCAATCAAACCCCAGTAAGACAACCCACACCACACATTTACTCCTTGCAAATTCGAGTTTGAACTGTGCCTCATCATACCACAAAATTATCTCTGCAAACTCTTCATCGTTGCGCACCAAGTTAGTAAACCACTCACAGTACTCCATTCTACGATCTGGGTCGTTCTCGTTCAATGCGTGTAGCAGTCGTGGGATGTAGCACTTCCATTTTGCTGTTTTCAAAATTCGCCGAACACTTTAGCGACTCACTCCAGTTTCACGGGCACACTGTCTCACAAACTTCTATGGTGAGCGAGTGAATTGTTGTAACACACGACGAGAGTTAGTTACTGTTACATGTCATCCAGACCGTTGTTTGTGTACATCTTTAGCACAGCCTTCGGCTTCAAATTTGTCTCGAATGCGACGAATCGTTAAACGTGTCGGTGGCTCTGCTAGATACTCATTTCTCCATTGCCGATGAACCTCATTAATGTTTTCCTACTTAAAATAACACTTCAGAACTGACTTCCTTGCATCGAATGTAAGTCTTGCGCCAGACGTGTTTACTCTAGTAACTAGGTGCAACGAAGAACAAAACACTGACTATCTGGCGACTGTCATCTCACAAAACAAAACAACGCAATACAACGCTTGTGTGGCGATTGCCGGAACTACAAAATATTACACTACCAAAGATGAGACAACTCCGTCAGTTAGTTTGCCAGTTATGGGCCTTTAAACAGTGGATACATTTTTTTGGGCCCCTCTGTATTTTGTAAGAAAAGCAAAGGTTTTGTTTCAGATATGTTAATAAAGCTTTGCATGACACAATTTACGATGGTATTTGTAAGTTTTGGCTGATCAAAAAGTTCATTAATTGAGTTGACCCTCGCTAAATATACAGAGGGTAGATATGCTAAACAGTTAAAACGATTTCATTTATGGAAATGGTGTCCTATGTAACTTCAATTAGAATTGCAGTTGTACAAAGTCATCACGGAAAATTCAGCGACTATACTAATAACAAAGATTGGTAATTCTGTGGAATACGTTACGTGGTATTATTTACATAGCTACACTGAACTAAACAGAAAGAGACTTAAGGAAAGCAACTTAAAGTGAATTGGTCGTAACACGAGATGTATTGGATATAAAATTGCAAGTAATTAAACGATTCCGAGACTTTTCCAGAGATAGTGTGCTGCGTTGTGAGAATTTTGTGGTGTGTGAGAACACTTGCAAGCTAGAGGTAACATTTAGCTTCACATAATATAAACAGGTATTGTATTTAAAGTGGTTTGGTGTTTTGTTTAGTCCGATAGTACGATAACGGCAGTTGTTATCTAAATTTGCCTGTCTCGGAATTGCTGCTCGACATTGGAATGTTTTAGCGTGTCTATTCGTGGTGTAATAGTGTGACCGTACGTTTACGACTTTGTCTTTAGCCGGACAGAGTGGCCGAGCGGTTCTAGGCGCTACATTCTGGAACCGCGCGACCGCTACGGTCGCAGGTTCGAATCCTGCCTCGGGCATGGATGTGTGTGATGTCCTTAGGTTAGTTAGGTTTAAGTAGTTCTAAGTTCTAGGGGACTGACGACCTCAGAAGTTAAGTCCCATAGTGCTCAGAGCCATTTGAACCATTTGACTTTGTGTATAGTATAGTTGCTCTTTATTATTATTCGACATTTGAGTCTGCCGTCTCGTCAATGTTTATGATTACTGCAGTATTAATTATCCGAGGTTTGATCTGTCTTCAATTTGTCTTTTAAGAGTGCAACTACGGTACGAGCTAGACTTCGACTATTTACCAGGCGCTCCGCTACGACTGGAATCTTCTGAAAACAAATAGCGATCCACAGTCATAACATCGACTGTAAAATTAAAACTGTACCAAATTCATGCTGTAGTGGTCTATTGGTTCGCTCAAGCAATTTTGCGTGGCAGGAAGCCATACATCAGCAGCATAGCGACGTTGGTAGTACGATCCGTTGTCGTTGTGAGTTCGATCTTGAGTACCGCCAGTTCGCACGTTACACTACCCGTAGAATTTTGTAACGGTCGAGAATCAAAAGCGAAATCTTGGAGCTCTGATGGAGAAACATTACGACGGGTACTGGGAAGATAATGATAATGAGAGTTGAGAAATGATACATGGAACCTTTAAAGGATGACAAGCAAATTACATTAAAAATAGAAAGTCAAATGAATCGACAGAACGTGGGCACAGTTGTGTCATCTGAAACTAAAGATGAAGGATGAGGAGAAAAGTGATTTGTAATTAACAAAGCTCTGAGCACTTTTATGAAGGCCTATGCGTCTCTATTTGAAACAATTGTTATCAACATCTTTAAGTTGTATGAAACTGAAACGGTTATAATTTGAGTATTTGCACCGAATGGTAATATACCACAGCAAACGAAATACCATTTTTACCAGAAACTAGAACGCTTACTCAACCAAATTAAAAACCAGAAAGATGTAAAGATTACTAGTGCCGTTATCGCAAGATGTGCCTCACAAATAAATAAATGCAAAGTAGAAGACACGAGGATAATGTCATTCACGGCTCTGGAGGGAATCTTTTACAATTCTGTAACCAGTAAACTTGAGAGTTTATTCAAATCAATACGCCGGCCGGTGTGGCCGTGCGGTCTAGGCGCTTCAGTCTGGAACCGCGAGACCGCTACGGTCACAGGTTCGAATCCTGCCTCGGGCATGGATGTGTGTGATGTCCTTAGGTTAGTTAGGTTTAAGTAGTTCTAACTTCTAGGGGACCGATGACCACAGATGTTAAGTCCCATAGTGCTCAGAGCCATTTGAACCATTTTTCAAATCAATATATTCACATATATACAGTGAAAAGACCCTTATGACACCAAAAATACTTAATTGATTACATCATTACTGAGAAAACACCAAAACTGGTAGTTCAAAAGTGTAGAGTCTTGTGGGGAGCTAACAGTGGATCTGATCACTACTTATTTTTATCAAAGGTGATGTATCCGTTTAGGAATAAAATATCAAATATTGCACTATTGTGTATCCAGAGCAAGGAATAGAAACTGTAGCAGGCACGGTACAGAATCTTTCTGCTGAATCAATGCATCATAACGGATTTATTTAGATAAAATAATAACAATGTAAAACACAATTTTGAAAGAGAATATGAGAATATTAAACAAACGCCTGGTGAAATTGCTCTGGAGGTACTGAAGACTGAGGGTAAGACTGTAGACAAGCAGGATCCTCCACGGATGTCGGATTATGTTAACAAGTCAATTTGGGAAAAGAAGAATGTATATAAATTGGTTACCAGATAAATCACATCGGGACTGGCTAAATTACCAGACAATAAATCGCAAGTTATTTCCAGTAAGTAAAAAAAGGAACAATTGCATTCAAACTCAAACCGAAGTGTGGAGGATAATATCAGTTATAAAGAAAGCAACAGTAAATACAGTAGTAGGCAATTTCTTTAACGGAATGGAGAAAGCATTAAACAGATCTAATTGATAACAAACCACAATATACAAAAGGGGAAGCATCTAAGGCTGAAGAAACTGTCCGAAATACGATCACTACGATGATGGAGATGAACAGCGCATTGGCTAAAACGAAGGTTGGTCATCACCTGGCCCTGCAAATATTCTCGTTGAACTACTGAAAGCTGCAGGATCACACCTGAAGACCAGAGCAACGCACTAAATGAACATCCGTTGTCGTTGTTGTTGTTGTTGTGGTCTTCAGTCCTTAGACTGGTTTGATGCAGCTCTCCATGCTACTCTATACTGTGCAAGCTTCTTCATCTCCCAGTACTTACTGCAACCTACGTCCTTCTGAATCTGCTTAGTGTATTTATCTCTTGGTCTCCCTCTATGATTTTTACCATCCACACTGCCCTCCAAGGCTAAATTTGTGATCCCTTGATGCCTCAGAAGATGTCCTACCAACCGGTCGCTTCTGCTTGTCAAGTTGTTCCACAAACTCCTCTTCTCCCCAATTCTATTCAATACCTCCTTATTAGTTATGTGATCTACCCATCCAATCTTCAGCATTCTTCTGAGGCACCACATTTCGAAAGCTTCTAATCTCTTCTTGTCCAAACTATTTATTGTCCACGTTTCACTTCCATACATGGCTACACTCCATACAAATACTTTCAGAAATGACTTCCTGACACTTAAATCTATACTCGATGTTAACAAATTTCTCTTCTTCAGAAACGCTTTCCTTGCCATTGCCAGTGTACATTTTATATCCTCTCTACTTCGGCCATCATCAGTTATTTTACTCCCTAAATAGCAAAACTCCTTTACTACTTTAAGTGTCTCATTTCCTAATCTAATCCCCTCAGCATCACCCGATTTAATTTGACTACATTCCATTATCCTCGTTTTGCTTTTGTTGATGTTCATCTTATATCCTCCTTTCAAGACACTGTCCATTCCGTTCAACTGCTCTTCCAAGTCCTTTGCTGTCTCTGACAGAATTACAATGTCATCGGCGAACCTCAAAGTTTTTATTTCTTCTCCATGGATTTTAATACCTACTCCGAATTTTTCTTTTCTTTCCTTTACTGCTTGCTCAATATACAGATTGAATAACATCGGGGAGAGGCTACAATCCTGTCTCACTCCCTTCCCCACCACTGCTTCCCTTTCATGCCACTCGACTCTTATAACTGCCATCTGGTTTATGTACAAATTGTAAATAGCCTTTCGCTCCCTGTATTTTACCCCTGCCGCCCTCAGAATTTGAAAGAGAGTATACCAGTCAACCGTTGTCAAGAGATTAAAATACCACTATAGTGCATAATATCTGAGACAATTTTACAGTGTGCTATCTACCTCGTTCAGTTTGTAGATACATGTGACTCTTTGAACATGGACGAACATCTATGGAGGAATGAAAATCATTGTTACTGATATAATGCATTTTATGGGTCATTTGAAAATTTGATGAAAGCTCAGAGCTTAAAAGTGTCTTTTCTGCTTTTCGCGAACATTTAGGATATCTGCGAGTCATGTCAACATTAAATTTTCGCTGATTATAAAGCCATTCTAATACAAGCTGACGACTGTTACGAGCGCACCTGCGGTTTTATACTCATGTATCACTATAAGCGTGGCCAATGCGTGATCGATTTTTGTTGACATGACTCACAGCTATCCTAAATGCTCGCGGAAAGGAGAAAAGCTAGGTTTGAGCTCTGAGATTTGAACAAATTGTCAAATGGCCCATTCGAATTAAACGTTAATTTGTATTCTTCAACGGTCACCTAAGTCGGCACTCACGCGCATTGTATAAATTGCTACTTATGCATGGAAAATCTTCACAATTTCGGAGGAAAATAACAGTCCGTATTTCAAGTTTTGATTAAAGATTTTCTTCACACAGAATTTTTGCTATAATGTGACAGCGCATATTAGTCCATAAGATTCAGCACATCCAGAGGACAGTTTCATTCATGATAGGCCTTTCTGAAATGCATTTCGTCGAGACTCAACGGGAATAACAAGAAAGAAAAGGTAATATTAGTCCAAGCAACCTCCAATGGACTGCGTTATGTTGTAACACATTAATAAAGGCGAATGAAATCAATGTTTGCCGACTGTTTTAGCTGTTTCCAGCGAGGGAGCAGTACGTTGCCCATGAGAACGAAGTGTGTTTACACAACTTTTGTGGTCTTACGGAAGAAAAGAAAAAAATGTAGGATGGTTATATTCTGGTGCGCGTCTCACTCGTCTCTTGGTAATGAGAACAATTTATCTACTTACACAATGTGGCCACTGCTGTACAAGCGCGAAGAAAATATTTTTAGCCGTGGCATGCATTCCGTTGCCTCTTGTACGCATATATGTTCAACAGTACAATTTAAATGTGGCCCCAGTATATCAAACTGAGGGGACGCTCCTCGAAAAAGAAAAAAAGAACAACCCCGCCGCGTTGTGCGCTCATTCTGGACCCATAACAGGAAGGCATTCCCTAGCAGCGTATAGTGGTAGTGATGGCCAAATAAAGGAAAATTGTGTAGGAAAATGTATTGCGAGAACTATAGTACATACCACTGATACAAGTGTATGAAATACGAGATGATTTGTGTTTATCAAATATTGACATCTACATCTACATCTACATCTACATACATACTCCGCAATCCACCATACGGTGCGTGGCGGAGGGTACCTCGTACCACAACTAGCATCTTCGCTCCCTGTTCCACTCCCAAACAGAACGAGGGAAAAATGACTGCCTATATGCCTCTGTACGAGCCCTAATCTCTCTTATCTTTTCTTTGTGGTCTTTCCGCGAAATGTAAGTTGGCGGCAGTAAAATTGTACTGCAGTCAGCCTCTAATGCTGGACCTCTAAATTTCGTCAGTAGCGATTCACGAAAAGAACGCCTCCTTTCCTCTAGAGACTCCCACCCGAGTTCCTGAAGCATTTCCGTAACACTCGCGTGATGATGAAACCTACCAGTAACAAATCTAGCAGCCCGCCTCTGAATTGCTTCTATGTCCTCCCTCAATCCGACCTGATAGGGATCCCAAACGCTCGAGCAGTACTCAAGAATAGGTCGTATTAGTGTTTTATACGCGGTCTCCTATACAGATGAACCACATCTTTCCAAAATTCTAGCAATGAATCGAAGACGACTATCCGCCTTCCCCACAACTGCCATTACATGCTTGACCCACTTCATATCGCTCTGCAATGTTACGCCCAAATATTTAATCGACGTGACTGTGGCAAGCGCTACACTACTAATGGAGTATTGAAACATTACAGGATTCTTTTTACTATTCATCTGCATTAATTTACATTTATCTATATTTAGAGTTAGCTGCCATTTTTTACACCAATCACAAATCCTGTCCAAGTCATCTTGTATCCTCCTACAGTCACTCAACGACGACACCTTCCCGTACACCACAGCATCATCAGCAAACAGCCGCGCATTGCTATCCACCCTATCCATAAGATCATTTATGTAGATAGAAAACAACAGCGGACCTACCACACTTTCCTGGGGCACTCCAGATGATACCCTCACCTCCGATGAGGTGCTCAGTGAGTACCTCAGTGAGTACTTCAGTTCAGCAAGTACATACCTAACTTGAAGGTGACGAGAGAGCGCTTTCAACTAGCACTAATACATCAACTAATAAAATCCGTTGGGTAAATCTTCAAATTGAAGTTTGAAATAATCAGACGCTGAAAAACGATGCCGGTTTGGGAATCTACATAAACGTCTTACTAAAAGATGTGCTAAGAACAGTTACTTCTCCTTTGCTGTAACTTATTTTCGGTAAACATCATAGACGGAAAAAATTATGAAACAGATAATTGGAGACGATATTTCCGTATACTGAGAAGTATGTACATCAATGCTAGAGCTTCCGTTAATCTAAGGATACTAGGAAACACAGAATTAAAAGATGATCCGTGTATTGGGATTATGTATCATGAAAAATTTTATGTTCCGACCTAGAGGCATTTTTCAGACGTAAAGAAATAGAATTTAGTGGAACGCGTCCGAAACACCTTCGTTTTGCAGGTGATATTTCACCGTTTGCCCCCAGTGTAGGTAATCAGCAACAGCGAATTGAAGAATTTAGCTTGTGTGAACTAAGACTTGAAGACCAGTTCTGCAGTAAGATCCCGAATACCGTAAACTGTCTTGTGACAGCCAGAGCGAGAGCACCAGCAGCAGCGAGTACTGTTTGTATAAAGCGTTTATTTTGCATTTTGTTTACGACCTTCCACTAAGGAAGGGATTCTATTAGTGTTTATCTGCTCTGCATAGTAACTAACAGTTCTTGATAAAACTTTACGTAGTTTTCGTGTTAGATTTCTTAGTGTTTTCTTGATCGTTTAGAACAGAAAGCGCCCTAAAACCGTCTTTTGTTTGTTTCGCGGCCGTTAGCCACTAGTCACTTGAATCAGCAGTTGTCTTGTGACAGCCAGAGCGAGAGCACCAGCAGCAGCGAGTACTGTTTGTATAAAGCGTTTAATTTGCATTTTGTTTACGACCTTCCACTAAGGAAGGGATTCTATTTGCGTTTATCTGCTCTGCATAGAAACTAACAGTTCTTGATCGTTAGGAGAGAAATTTATTTTGTACTTATTTGCTGCGCTTAGCTTTTAAATAGTTTTTCTGGGAAAACCTAGCGTAGTTTTCGTGTCTCGTATTTCAGTGAGTGTTTCTTGATTATCAGAGTAGCTCATCAGAAGATTATCTTGGGAATTTGTCACCGTATAGAGTAGGGTAAACATAGTCATGTGTAGGGACTGTGGTTGTTGTGAGCGGACGCAAGGAGAATTGGCCACTCTTCGGGGGCAGGTGGAGGCTTTGTCTGTTAGGCTCATCGAGCTCGAGGCGCAGGCGTCGGCTCGTAGTGGCGTTGGGGCAACTGTGGTGAGACCTATGCCTACTTCGGTGGCCTTGGAAGCAAATGGAACCCCTGATGTCGCTGCGTCTTCCGGCAGTGAGCATCTTACCGGTCAGCCATCACTCCAGGGTGAATGGCGGACAGTGGTGGGCTCGCGCGTGCCTGGCCGAAAGGCGAAGGTGGGATCTGGCCGCGTGGCAGCTGCCTTACCCCTTTCCAACAGGTACGGGGTGCTTCCTAGTGGTGATGACATCGTTTCCGAGCCACCACAGGATGCCTCGCCTGTTGGGCCAGTGGCCGATTCTCCGGCAAGGTCCCGACAGTCACAGAGGTCGGGCCTATTAGTTATAGGGAGCCCCAACGTTAGGCGGGTTATGGAGCCCCTCAGGAAAATAGCGGGTAGGTCGGGGAAGAATGCCAGTGTGCACTCGGTGTGCTTGCCGGGGGGTCTCGTCCGTAATGTGGATGAGGCCCTTCCGGCAGCTATTGAACGCACTGGGTGTGACCGGCTGCAGATAGTAGCACATGTCGGAACGAATGACGCCTGCCGCTAGGGTTCTGAGGCCATCCTTGGTTCCTTCCGGCGGCTGGCTGATTTGGTGAAGACAACCAGCATCGCACGCGGAGTGCAAGCTGAGCTTAATATCTGCAGCATAGTGCCCAGAGTCGATCGCGGTCCTCTGGTTTGGAGCCGTGTGGAGGGTCTAAACCAGAGGCTCAGACGACTCTGCGACTATAATGGTTGCAAATTCATCGACCTCCGTTATTGGGTGGAGAACTGTAGGGCCCCCCCTAGACAGGTCAGGCGTGCACTACACACCGGAAGCAGCTACTAGGGTAGCAGAGTACGTGTGGCGTGCACACGGGGGTTTTTTAGGTTAGAGGGACCCCCCCTTGGGCGAAACGATAAAATACCTGACGGCTTACCAGAGAGAACATCAGCATCGTTGACAAAGAACGTCCGTCCTCAGAGACCAAAAACAGGAAAAGTTAACGTAATATTGGTAAACTGCAGGAGTATCCAGGGCAAGGTTCCTGAATTAGTATCGCTTATTGAAGGAAATAGTGCGCATATAGTATTAGGAACGGAAAGTTGGTTAAAACCGGAAGTGAACAGTAACGAAATCCTAGACACAGAATGGAATATATACCGCAAGGATAGGATAAACGCCAATGGTGGAGGAGTATTTACAGCAGTAAAGAATTCAATAATATCCAGTGAAGTTATTAGCGAATGCGAATGTGAAATAATCTGGGTTAAGTTAAGTATCAAAGGTGGGTCAGATATGATAGTCGGATGCTTCTATAGACCACCTGCATCAGCAACCGTAGTAGTTGAGCGCCTCAGAGAGAACCTGCAGAACGTCGTGAAGAAGTTTCGTGATCATACTATTGTAATAGGGGGAGACTTCAATCTACCAGGTATAGAATGGGATAGTCACACAATCAGAACTGGAGCCAGGGACAGAGACTCTTGTGACATTATCCTGACTGCCTTGTCCGAGAATTACTTCGAGCAGATAGTTAGAGAACCAACTCGTGAAGCTAACGTTTTAGACCTCATAGCAACAAATAGACCGGAACTTTTCGACTCCGTGAATGTAGAAGAGGGTATCAGTGATCATAAGTCAGTGGTTGCATCAATGACTACAAGTGTAATAAGAAATGCCAAGAAAGGAAGGAAAATATATTTGCTTAACAAGAGTGATAGGGCACAAATCGCAGAATATCTGAGTGACCACCATCAAACGTTCATTTCTGAGGAAGAGGATGTGGAACAAAAATGGAAAAAATTCAGAAACATCGTCCAGTACGCCTTAGATAAGTTCGTACCGACTAAGGTCCAAAGCGAGGGGAAAGATCCACCGTGGTATAACAATCATGTACGAAAGGTACTACGGAAACAAAGAAAGCTTCATCATAGGTTTAAGAGTAGTCGAATCATAGCTGATAAGGAAAAGCTGAACGAAGCGAAAAAGAGCGTAAAGAGAGCAATGAGAGAAGCATTCAACGAATTCGAACATAAAACATTGGCAAACAATCTAAACAAAAACCCTAAAAAGTTTTGGTCATATGTAAAATCGGTAAGCGGATCTAAATCCCCTATTCAGTCACTCGTTGACCACGATGGCACCGAAACAGAGGACGACCGAAGAAAGGCAGAAATACTGAATTCAGTGTTCCGAAACTGTTTCACTGCGGAAAATCGTAACACGGTCCCTGACTTCAGCCGTCGCACGGACGCCAAAATGGAAAATATTGAAATAAACGATATCGGAATTGAAAAACAACTGCTATCACTTAGTAGCGGAAAAGCATCCGGACCAGACGAGATACCCGTAAGATTCTACAGTGATTATGCTAAAGAACTTGCCCCCTTTCTATCAGCAATTTATCGTAGATCTCTGGAAGAACGTAAAGTACCTAGCGACTGGAAGAAAGCGCAGGTCGTTCCCATTTTCAAGAAGGGTCATAAATCAGATGCGAATAATTATAGGCCTATTTCGCTTACGTCAATCTGTTGTAGAATAATGGAACATGTTTTATGTTCTCGTATTATGACGTTCTTAGATAATACAAATCTCCTTCATCATAACCAACATGGATTCCGCAAACAGAGATCATGTGAATCTCAGCTCGCCCTATTTGTCCAAGAAATTCACAGTGCCGTAGACACTGGCGAGCAGATTGATGCCGTATTCCTGGACTTCAGGAAGGCATTTGATACGGTTCCGCACTTACGTTTAGTGAAAAAAAATGCGAGCTTACGGAATATCGGACCAGGTTTGTGATTGGATTCAGGATTTCCTAGAAGGAAGAACACAACATGTCATTCTTAACGGTTCAAAATCTGCAGATGTAGAGGTAATTTCGGGAGTACCGCAAGGAAGCGTGATAGGACCTTTATTGTTTACAATATACATAAATGACTTAGTTGACAACATCGGTAGCTCCGTGAGGCTATTTGCAGATGACACGGTTGTCTACAAGAAAGTAGCAACATCAGAAGACTCGTACGTACTCCAGGAAGACCTGCAGAGGATTAATGAATGGTGCGACAGCTGGCAGCTTTCCCTAAACGTAGATAAAAGTAATATAATGCGCATACATAGGGGCAGAAATCCATTCCAGTACGATTATGCCATAGGTGGTAAATCATTGGAAGCGGTAACGACCGTAAAATACTTAGGAGTTACTATCCGGAGCGATCTGAAGTGGAATGATCACATAAAACAAATAGTGGGAAAAGCAGGCGCCAGGTTGAGATTCATAGGAAGAATTCTAAGAAAATGTGACTCATCGACGAAAGAAGTAGCTTACAAAACGCTTGTTCGTCCGATTCTTGAGTATTGCTCATCAGTATGGGACCCTTACCAGGTTGGATTAATAGAAGAGATAGACATGATCCAGCGAAAAGCAGCGCGATTCGTCATGGGGACATTTAGTCAGCGCGAGAGCGTTACGGAGATGCTGAACAAGCTCCAGTGGCGGACACTTCAAGAAAGGCGTTACGCAATACGGAGAGGTTTATTATCGAAATTACGAGAGAGCACATTCCGGGAAGAGATGGGCAACATATTACTACCGCCCACATATATCTCGCGTAATGATCACAACGAAAAGATCCGAGAAATTAGAGCAAATATGGAGACTTACAAGCAGTCGTTCTTCCCACGCACAATTCGTGAATGGAACAGGGAAGGGGGGATCAGATAGTGGTACAATAAGTACCCTCCGCCACACACCGTAAGGTGGCTCGCGGAGTATGGATGTAGATGTAGATGTAGAACGGAAACAATGGATTGTGTAGAAAAGAAACATCCAAGGAAGCTCTGTACAATCATGTTGGTTGACAAATGGGAATATCATTCAAGACTTGTTTGTCTAGTTTGGTAGTGAACCAGACTACAGAGAAATTATGAATTTCATAGTTTACGACACTGTCAGCTGATGTTTTGTTCACTCTAAGGCAAACAGCAGATGTGATGATCCATTGGTGTCATCTAACTTTGTTTGTATGTATCAAACTAAATTGTGTTGTTTTAGTTTGAGTATATGATAAGCAAATTTTCAACCCCATTGCATTAAACAAAAGTTCAGTTTTAAAGTATGATTGAACCTGACATGTGTTTGGGTTAGTGGATAACGTAGGGTTCTGTTTTAGGAATTTTTAGAGCGAATAGAAACAGTAATTTCAGTGTTCCTTCAGTAGACGACCACGATTTTGACGAAAATTGGGAAGCACCTGGCTCTGTTCTCAACCCAGGAGACTATGCTGTGATGAAAATATACAGAGAAAGGAAGCAGTCGGTTAGATTGCATTTATGTAGAAACCTGCTATTTAGAAAGCAAAGGTTACGTTGATGTATTTTAGAAAAATAAGACCTATTAATCACCTTTTGTAACAGATGAGGAGTCATTTTTAGTCAAGGAGATGTTGTAAAGCTCTTTAATGTTCTGGGGGTATGACTTGTAGATTAAAATATGTAATTTTTAATATGATGCCAGTGATTTGGTGTATCACCACACAAAACAATCTCATTAGCTCAATATTACGATAAAATATAAAAATATTATTTGGAAAAAAATGCATAAAAATTATTATTCATGTAATCTTTTTTGTTTTTGTGTTAAATATAACATAGTTTGAAGGTCATAAATTATCTTTCTTGTTCTCCTGAATGGAAAGCCGATTTTGATGTATCCCTATTCACATCAAAGCTCAATAAATCGGAAAGTAATAAGTTTAGTTCTGTTCTTTTGTTCACGCCTCTTTGTGGAGTGAATAGAAAAACCAATGTTTGTTTTTTAGGCCACAAATCTAATTATAAGTACACAGTCACGCACAAGGATTATTCATATTTAATTCTGATTTCCATAATTTTTAAAACTATCAAATTTTTATTTTAAAGCTGAAAAACTGTTTGTATTCATCCCATCTTACAGTATTGTATATCCATACCTTGAAAGGAAATTTTCAACCTTACAGTTTATTCATTGAACCAGTGGAAAGATTTTTGTGTTTAGTGCTTGTGGATACAAAACGTAGATAAACAATAAAATAAATAAACGGAAGACATCAAGTTTGCAGGATGGTATTGGTAAAGAAACTGCGGTTTGGACTGAAAGCTTCCGACGTTTGTGAAAGGGAAAGTGAACGCAAGAACTAAGGGTTTCTCAGCGATGGTGATGCTGGTTAGGAATTCGTACGAGGAACTGGTAACAAATGGGGCAGGAAATGAAAAGCTGGTGAGCAGGATGTGTAGCCTGGCGAAGGATAGTGGGTAGATCGTGGGCTCCATGTGTCTGGAGACATACCATCAAACTTTCAGTACATTATCATTGACGTAGTCGCGAAGTTAGCAAAGGCAAGTAAGTGCTACAATTGTCGCAAAACAGTTCAAAATCTCACACAGCCAAGTTTTTGGCAAGAATATTATACTGAAGAGAAGAAAAGAAACTATGGATTCGTTAGATGATGAACAGTAGGGCTTCAGGAAAGAAAAGGTGTAATATAGGCAGTTCTAACGTTGAGGAAGACCTCTAGATCTTTAAAATGCGTTTGACTATGTTATACGGTGCAAGATGTTCTAAAATCTCAGAAAAATGAGAGTAAGCTTTAAGGAACGACGGGTAGTGTATAATATGTACAAGAACTAAGAGGGAAGAAATAGGAACAGAAGACAAAGAAACGAAATATTGCGATTATAAAAGGTGTAAGTCAGAGATTTGTCACGTCTACTCTTCAATGTATAAGTTAAGGAAGCAATGACGGAAATACAATAAAAATTAAGGAAGGGGATTAAAATTAACAGTGGTAGAATTTATACGATAATTTTAGCTGATGACAGTGCTTTCATGAGCGGAAGGAAGGGAAGATTTCAGAACGTGCTGAATGGAGTGTGAGACATTACAGACAGGCTCGAAAACGTGCGATGGTTTGACACTTGACCCAGGGCGAGTGAGTCTTGACACAAGGGAGCCTACCACATGAGGAGGCAGTAATTGTAGCTTATGCGAACCTAGCAGACGACACTGCAGTCTCTACAATTGGCTAACAAAGAGCCATGAAGTTGACTGGCTAACAGAAGGGTGACAGTTTGCATGGAGAGTAACTGAGAGTAAGAAATACAGAGACACGAAGCCTTTGATGGACGCATATGGGGTAAGATACCACTACGGCACCAGACCTACGAGCCGGCCGTCGTGGCCGATCGGTTCTAGGCGCTTCAGTCTGGAACCGCTGGACCGCTACGATCGCAGGTTCAAATCCTGCCTCGGGCATGGATGTGTGTAATGTCCTTAGGTTAGTTAGGTTTAAGTAGTTCTAAGTTCTAGGGGACTGAAGACCTCAGCCGTTAAGTCCCATAGTGCTCAGAGCCATTTGAACCAGGCCTACGAAATACATAAAACTGCAACCAATGAGATTAAATATAAGTAATGACACCAAATGAAAGATAAAAACTAAACTCGCATTCGATAGACAGAGTAGTACTTAACATATTGAAGAGGTAAGATTTGAAAATACCAAGAGAGTTTAAAAATTAGTACTTCTGAACGCCTTAAGCGATTTTAAAAATCCATGAGTCCACAGCGCTTACACTAGATTACCAAAATACGGTTTCAGAATTTTTAATAATGCTATATATTTTGAAACCAGAATACTAACCGAGAGAGTTAAAAACGTTTTAACGCAAAACAAATTAGAAATAAAAGAACGTATCGGCAATATGAGACAGTAGACTACCGCAACAACATGTACTCCTGTACGTTTCGTGCAGTTTAATAATAAATAAAATAAAATAATGGTAAGTCAACTATCTTGTTGATCAAAATAAAAGTAATGGGAAAAGCAAGAACCCCAGCAAAAATTTAATAGATTCACGGGAAAAGTGGTGAAATTTTAGACTTAATTCATGCGTAATATATGTAGCAGCAGTGAATTTCTCAGCGTCAGATCCGGCTATTTAAGAGCGGCAGCCATATTGCCTGTGGACGCTTTGAGTGATGGCCTAGGACGGACGTTTGGTTTGATCAGCGTCATGCCGGTAACGACTGAAAGTGAATTTTCTCGGGCCTCACTTTCCTGCACTTGCAAAATTTTCTACAGGAGTTCTGTAGACTTAACAAAGTTCTAACAGTCAGCTTCGTGAACGGTTAACACTGAGCAAAATAACGTTTGATATTTTAAATGTTTCAGAAGTTACTCTCGTGGACTCTAACTTTAAGCAGTACCGCACTTGGACCTGTAAATTTTTCGACACGTATTTTTTGGACGCTAATTCTGAGCCGAAATGTGTTTGAACGTAGACGTTTTCTACATAGCAGCGTCAGTTTGGAGCAGTAATGTAGTTTGCTAGAGATGCACTTCCGTAATCTATTCAGTGGCTGTATCAGTCTCAGTTGCTTCCTCGATATTAAACGAACAATTAATAAACATTTTTATTTCTAAATGTTAACCAGTATATGATTAAAAGATTTTATTTACGCCACTGACCATTGCCTGCATTGATAGTAGTATTAAAACCCAGCAGACAATTTTACATGGTAATGCTGCATCCCACTGACAACAAACTAATCAACAATCATTAAACCAGTCTAACACACTTAATAACGCCTTTGTCTTGATAGAACTGTAAAGGAGGGGGTATAGGCAAGTATATAGCAAATGAATAATCAAATGAGCACGCACTATGGACTAACACTAAACCGAAGAAAATCTAATGTAATGATGAGTAACAGAAATGAAATTAGCGATACAATTAACATAAAAATGGAGGGCCATAAAGTAGATGACATAACGGATTTCTGTTACCTTGGGAAAGCAAAGTAACACGCGATAGATGAAGAAAGGAGGACACAAAAAGCAGATTAGCACTGGCAAAGAGCGCGTTCTTAGCTAAAAGACGTCTGCTGGTATCAAACATTAGCCTTTATTTAAGGTATAAGTTTATGAGAAGGTACTGCTAGAGCAGATGATTGTATGGAAGTGCTTCATAGGCTGCCTGAAAAGCGGAACAGAAGCTAATCAAAGCATCTGATATATAGTGCTACAGAAGGGATATGATAGAACATGTATTAATTAGTGCAACTACAATGCACCCAGCTCACATTATACTTAAAGGACCTTGAAAACTGTAATGGTTGGTGCGGTTTGGCTAGATGACAGCTGCAAATGGGTGACGTCAAAAGCCACCCTCTCCTTTTCTGTGACGTCTTATCTTCGTCATGTGACATGCCACACAATATTTTCTCAATGCCGCCGTCATGCCTTTCCTCTCCCCATCCCCTATCCCTCCCTACCCCACCCTCTACAGCCAATCTCAAATTAGTGCTTTAGTAGTCATTTTAATGATGCAGTACGTGTCAAATCATATACGTGTCACCTAAATTTCGTAAAAATGACGCTATGCACAAATATTTTGCCAGTACTATAATATTTTAAAAATTAAGCTTTATTACATTGTGTAAGGTTGCCCCCTCTTGAAAGGTATTTTACAATAGTACAGTAATTTCTCTTGAACTGAGATCCTGTTCAAGAAATTGCATATTCATTGTCACCACTCATGGTGTAAATTGGTGCCATTAAGCAGCCATATATCCATATTTTAAATTTCACTCAAAAAAATGTTTGTGTCAAATACTCTACCACTTACACATGTCATCTTTCTCTATCTTCCAAAGTAATGCTGGAGTTGTATGCTTTTACAAAAGCTTTGTTTCCTTTTCCTTTCTACGCTCCCCCACGTACATGTGATTCACGAAAGCTAACTGTGGCAGGTGGAGGCAAGTAGGTGTGATGCTGTTTTGAGTAGCTTTGTCAAGTTCGGAGATGGTTGACTTTGCAGAAAACTGATACACACTGTGTGAAGTCTACACCTGTGTGTCTGCATACGGTTCACTACCTACATGTACAAGCTCTTACAAAGTATTCCATAAATTGTGTGTTTCATCAAAACCAGGTCAGTTTACTAAAGTTTTATTTCCGTTTCTTGTTTTGTTCTTCTGATTTCTTCGTATTGTAAATGGCGGAATTCACACACGAAACGGAGTGTATGAAACGGAATTTCACTCACACAGATGGCAGTCAAAGTGGGAATGGAACGGAAAAGATCAGGACAGAAAAGAAGTTCCACAATAAATTTCATTCGCACAGACTGCTAAAATGGGATGAAAGTAAATGGATCCGAATGTTAAAAAAATCCACAATACTTTTCAGAAAGGGCTATTCAGACAGGCACAATAGTACACTTAGAGTACTGGTTGAATAATGGCAGTATTCCTGGACGGACTACAAGAATGAGTTTCGAAAAAGACGGTCGTGTGAAACCCAGCTCGCGCTATTCGTCCACGAGACAGAGGGCCATAGACACGGGTTCACAGGTAGATGCCGTGTTTCTTGACTTCCGCAAGGCGTTCGATACAGTTCCCCACAGTCGTTTAATGAACAAAGTAAGAGCATATGGACTATCAGACCAATTGTGTGATTGGATTGAGGAGTTCCAAGATAACAAAACGCAGCATGTCATTCCCAATGGAGAGAAGTCTTCCGAAGTAATTCAGGTGTGCCACAGGGGAGTGTCATGGGACCGTTGCTGTTCACAATATACATAAATGACCTGGTGGGTGACATCGGAAATTCACTGAGGCTTTTTGCAGATGATGCTGTGGTGTATCGAGAGGTTGTAACAAGGGAAAATTGTACTGAAATGCAGGAGGATCTGCAGCGAATTGACGCTTGGTGCAGGGAATGGCAATTGAATCTCAATGTAGACAAGTGTAATGTGCTGCGAATGCACAGAAAGATAGATCCCTCATCATTTAGCTACAAAATAGCAGGTCAGCAACTGGAAGCAGTTAATTCCATAAATTATCTGGGAGTACACATTAGGAGTGATTTAAAATGGAATGATCATATAAAGTTGATCGTCGGTAAAGCAGATGCCAGACTAAGATTCATTGGAAGAATCCTAAGGAAATGCAATCCGAAAACAAAGCAAGTAGGTTACAGTACGCTTGTTCGCCCACTGCTTGAATACTGCTCAGCAGTGTGGGATCCGTACCAGATAGGGTTGATACAAGAGATAGAGAAGATCCAACGGAGAGCAGCGCGCTTCGTTACAGGATCATTTAGTAATCGCTAAAGCGTTACGGAGATGATAGATAAACTCCAGTGAAGACTATGCAGGAGAGACGGTCAGTAGCTCGGTACGGGCTTTTGTTAAAGTTTCGAAAACATACCTTCGCCGAAGAGTCAAGCAGTATATTGCTCCCTCCTACGTATATCTCGCGAAGAGACCATGAGGATAAAATCAGAGAGATTAGAGCCCACACAGAAGCATACCGACAATCCTTCTTTCCACTAACAATACGACACTGGAATAGAAGGGAGAACCGATAGAGGTACTCAGGGTACCCTCCGCCACACACCGTCAGGTGGCTTGCGGAGTATGGATGTAGATAGGTAGATAGATAGAATTTCTAGGTAATCAGTTCTACCTGCGAGTACGGTACATAGTTCCTTACGCACTTGGGCCCTCTGCAGCGAGCTCGTGGAGCGATGGACCGGGGATGATGGCAGAGTGTACTAATGGCGTAGAACATAGTTGTTTTACTAATTTCTGGATTATGGGGAACTGCAGCTACATATTATAAATTCTGAAGTGTCGTAGGCGTCAAGATTATCGTTATTGTTTAACACTTTTCTACAGACACTCGTGTTGTTGTTGTTGTGGTGTTCAGTCCAGAGACTGGTTTGATGCAGCTCTCCATGATACTCTATACTGTGCAAGCTTCTTCATCTCCCAGTACCTACTGCAACCTACATCCATCTGAATCTGTTGAGTGTATTCATCTCTTGGTCTCCCTCCTCGATTTTTACCCTCCGCGCTGCCCTCCAAGACTAAATTTGTGATCTCTTGGTGCCTCAGAATATGTCCTACCAACCGATCTTCTAGTCAAGTTGTGCCACAAATTTCTCTTCTCCCCAATTCTGTTCAATATCTCCTCATTAGTTATGTGATCTACCCATCTAATCTTCAGCATTCTTCTACAAATGTTGGTTAAAAATGTTACTGCACATTTTGGCTCTCACGTAAGTCTCAGGGGATGATTTCAACACTTGGTGCATTAGTACACTGTTCCACACCCGCGTATTAGTTATAGTTTTTGAATTAATATTCATGAGTACAGTTTATGTTAGGGAACAAAAATTAGGCGATTATTATAGCAAAATTAGTTTTTCACGACACAATTCAATCACTATTTATTGGCGTTATCCTTTTTTTTCACACATTGAAATTAGCACTGGTGAGACGGTTTACAGTTTTACTTTAATAATAATTTGACTCCGAGCCCCCAATAGCAGTAATGTAGGCTGCTATAAACGAAAATTACTCAGTCAATTCGAACAGAACCACAAGTCTCACTGTCGTCTTTGTTCTAGCAGTTTTGGCGCGAAATCACAGATCGCCCCATGTTCACTTACGCCTATATATACCTTGTAAATCGTACTCACACAAATAATTGTAGCACTTCCAGTTCACCAAATATATGCTTGAGCACTTCCACTATTAAGCAATACTCTTTGTCGAAATAAATCGGCGCGAAAAAGAATTCTCAAACGACCAAATGGGCCACCCTTAAGTGGGACTCGCTCGCCACCCACCCTCTAAAACGACTGACCAACGACTGACCCCTGGCCAAGATGGCCGCTCGCTTATATAGGCTCGGACGTCTAACCCTCAGTTATGCAAGTACCAATCTCACCAGTTAAGATTACAAACTTTGATACATTCATCCCACATAAGAAATAAGTACACCATCGGAACCGCGCTAAAAAATACATTTTATGTACTATGGTACATTAAATTCTAGGATTATTCTATCGCCCGTAAAACAAGTTTTAGTTTCTGCAAAATTGCGCCACTTAGCGCAAATTTGTTTGTTAACATCTATGCTGCAAAGTTTTAACATAGAACTGCATATAGCACCGTTTTAGACGTAATCTATAGCGATCTACACACTGCGCTGCTCAAAATCTTCATATATATAATAATTAATTAATTATGGTCGATAAATGTTAATAATAATTTGCAGACAATGAAAACTATTGAAAGTTCAGTGTATAGTGTAACTTAAATAGTTTAAAATAATTGCGATGCCACCCAAAATGTTATATAGTGCCCTTCCTTACGTCATGAATTTTCTACTGAATTTTATAAACAATTTCCCCTCAAACTTCGTTTATTGCTCTTTACGGGCTTAATTACTCATGAATCTTAACGTATGACTACGGCACTCGATCGGATATGACGAAACGTTTTTAATGAGTGCTTGCTCATCCCTGTAAGTTATTATTTACTATTTTTATTAATCTTTCAGTATTCGTTATATTAACTGATTTTGAGGCTACTATAACTGTTGCGTCTCGTGACTTGAAATAAAGATCGATCTTTCAGAAGGTGCATATTGCTGACCACAATCCACTGCCGCATTGCTCTGCACTGTAAGTTACATAGTTTTCGCGTAATGCGCGAAAAACCAAACAATGCCCCAAGCTGCGGGTCACGTGGCCGACCGGCGATGGAGGCGTCCCACCGAACGTTGCGAATCTCGCGTGGGCACGCCGCGCGCTTCCGCGAATCGCGCACGATGTCGTGCGCTCGCTCTCCACAAAGCAATCCTTGCATACTAGACCTATTCATCTAGTGACGGGGTTTGTACCGTCACAATCTGGGTTCGGTTCCCGTTCACTGTGATCTGCGCCGGCCGCGGTGGTCTAGCGGTTCTGGCGCTGCAGTCCGGAACCGCGGGACTGCTACGGTCGCAGGTTCGAATCCTGCCTCGGGCATGGGTGTGTGTGATGTCCTTAGGTTAGTTAGGTTTAAGTAGTTCTAAGTTCTAGGGGACTTATGACCTAAGATGTTGAGTCCCATAGTGCTCAGAGCCATTTTTGAACTGTGATCTGCTGGAATGTTGTCGTACTTTTTTCGGTCCCATTGTCTGCTTCCAGTACTACAATACTGTTGTATTCCCGGAGCTTGTTGGGTGCAAAAGTCTCCTCAGTTGTGATGTTAGATTTCGTAGAGCTGGTTTTCGTGACAGCCCTGAAAGTCTCTCGGCGAATTTCCTCTGCCTCATTAGGGGAAAGTGTGGCTGTAACTTGCTCTACTGCACTGATGAAACCTAAAATGAGCACAAAGGGAACCCTATAGTCATTTTGCAATGGGTGGACTATGATGAGAAAGCACAACAACTTCTGGGGTACCCTGCATACAGAACTTGGGAGTGACAAGGTGGACGAGAAGACCAGGGCTCTCCGGAAGGATTCAGAGATGCTTAATAAGATCATCAGAGAACTACAGACAAAATCACCAGCGCCATATAGACTACATGGTCTGCCTTAAATACACAATGAGGGCGTGCCCCTATTCCAAATTGTCAGTAATATTGGAGCACCTACGTACGTAACAGCTAAGTACTTGAAAAATCTGCTGTCTCCTTATGTGGGGAAATGTGCCCACCACATCCGAAACTCAGAAGACTTCCTGAAATGCCTCAAGCAACGACGGATCACAGATTCAGATATCATGGTTGGTTTTGATGTAGTATCGTTGTCCACTAGGGTCACACTGAAAGACTCACTAGAGTCGATTGCGGAGAAATTTGATGGTGGTCTGTTGGACCTGTTCTGGCATACACTGACATCCACGTATTTCCCGTACGGGAACCAGTATCACCAACAAACTGAAGGTAGTGCTATGGGCAGCTCACTCTCTCATGTGACTGCCAACATGTTTGTGAAGAGATTTGAGGAGAGTACGTTATAGACAGACAGATATAAACCCACATGCTTCTTCAGGTATGTGGATGCCACCTTCATGGTGTGGCCTCATGGGAAGGACAGGCTCTTAACTCATGCCACCCAAATATCAAGTTCACCATACAACTAGAGAAGAATGGCCAGCTGCCATTTCTGGACGTACTAGTGAAAAGGAGAGCAAATGGATAAAAAAAATTTTTGGATATGTCTTTAATGTACTTTGTGTACATCTTTTTTCTATTGATTACTTGCGTCTTTCGTTTTTGCGATGTACGTTTATGCAGATGTGCCAACGTTTTTTCATTGATGCCCTCACATATATTTCTATTTAGAACCTTTCAGAAAGGCGTAAGACCGAAACGCGTAAGGCAGTATAAAATTAATAAATAGTATTACCAGTTTTTGAGCGTATTAAAAAAGGCGGCGCCCATCAAAGTATTTACATATTTTGATCCTTGGAAACGTCTCAGGAATACCACGGACGACTTCAACTGCTATATGTATTCGTGCCACGAGATCTTATGGTGACCTCAGGAGTGTCTAGTACATCAGGACTTTCCCGAAACCTCAGAAATAAAAATCCAACAGTGTCAGGTCCGGTGAGCGAAGGAGTCAAGCTATATATTTTACAAGTAAAATCCATTCGTTGCCAAAGGTGACGTCCAAGTGGCCACATACCACACTGTCGAAGTGTGGTGGAACGCCATCCAGTTGGAACCCCATGGCACGAAAGATTTGCAAAGCCACTTCGTCCAGTAACCCGGGGCGGACCTCTCGCAAAAATTAAAGGTAACTATAACTCATTATGCACCAGCATTAGATATGGGCCTATGACATGATGAGACCTCCACACACACTGACAGCAAGAAGACGCTGGTGGCCTCTGATATGCAGTCCGTAAGGATTTTCTTCCATACAAACATGGCTGTTTCTATTGTTGAACATGCCGCCCTGGTAAAGATGATCTCATTAAAAAATCAGGATGCATCGTAGGAAGTGAGGATCTGTCTAGTTTGCTAAAACAGCCATGAGTAAAGGTTGACACGACAGAGAAAGTCATTCTGAGTCATCGGATGAGCCTCCTGGAGTATGTAGTTGTGAAGCCGCTCGTGGAAACGTGTCACACTGCCATGTGGTTCACACCGGTGAGGTTAGCTACAGCTGGGGCGCTAGTAGAAGGCTGCTCTGCAAAACGCTGACGTACAGATTCTTCAAACTCACGTACACGGCGTGTCCGTGGCCATCCAGTGTGGTGATCATATGGACGGAAGCTACCCTTTTCACGCAACTGACTCTTCAGTCTGCCAAACATGATGTCGGGGGTGTGACGCCTGTTGCAGTAATGCTCTCTTGCTTTCATTTGGGTTTTCTCACACACGAGGAGCATGTCGGTATATTCTGCAGTTGTGCACACGGCCACCATTACTCAGTCCCGTTTTACGACAGCAACACAAATGACTGGAAACAATGGAACGCAATCCCGTCCTGTACTCTACTGTTATCTAAGTAACACTGTGGAGTGCTGTGTGTGTCACGTAACAAATGAAGCACTATGACTGCAAAACACTCCGACCTCACAATACACGCAGTATGCTATCTGCTGCATGTCCGTTTTGGTCTGTTTATGTACTGTCCTGGCGGAGAGGCCCTAGCGCGTCAATAGTCTCAGAGCGAGTGTACTTTACATTGTCTCCCTAGCTCCCTCCTAAGCTTGTGTGCTCCTCTATGCCTGTATTTTCCTCCACGTTTCAGAAACAGTAGCACGCAGACGAAACGTTTTCAACCTTACCTTTACTAGTAACATGTGTTCAAATCGCACCCTTCTACCATTTACCACTCCTTCGATTATAACGTATCAGGTATTATGTAAAAAACAGAATCTGCAAAACTTTCCAATGACAACTGAGGAAATCAGACAGAACACAACCGCAGACAGTTCTTTATCACTAGCTGATGACGAACCTCAGTCGACAGAAATGTGGAAATACTTAGGGAAAGTACTTTTTAAGTATGTTGTTGTTGTTGTGGTCTTCAGTTCTGAGACTGGTTTGATGCAGCTCTCAATGCTACTCTATCCTGTGCTAGCTTCTTCATCTCCCAGTACCTACTGCAACCTACCTCGTTCTGAAACTGCTTGGTGTATTCATCTCTTGGTCTCCCTCTACGACTTTTACCCTCCACGCTGCCCTCCGATACTAAATTGGTGATCCCTTGATGCCTCAGAACATGTCCTACCAACCGATCCCTTCTTCTAGTCAAGTTGTGCCACAAGCTTCTCTTCTCCCCAATCCTATTCAACACCTCCTCATTAGTTATGTGATCTACCCATCTAATCTTCAGCATTCTTCTGTAGCACTACATTTCGAAAGCTTGTATTCTCTTCTTGTCCAAACTATTTATCGTCAATGTTTCTGTGGTGTCACCGCTAGACACCACACTTACTAGGTGGTAACTTAAATCGGCCGCGGTCCTGTAGTACATGTCGGACCCGCGTGTCGCCACTGTGGGATCGCAAACCTAGCGCCACCACAAGGCAGGTCTCGAGAGACTGAGGAGACCTCAGCCCCAGTTGTACGGACAACATAGCTAGCGATTGGACGTGCTAAGCCTTGCTCTCATTTGTATCAGTGCCTATAGCTTACTAATATTCAAGAGAGATGTATTCCAAGGACTAATTAAAAGTTAAGTAACAAGCATCTACGTACTTTTCTTCTTATTCATTTATAAGTATCATGTTCCAGACTTCACGCCCGTCTGCGTTAACATTGCGTGCCCTATCGGCTACAGCATTGTGTCTAGGCTGTATGGTCTAGACACAACAGTTTCACTTCCATACATGGCTACACTCCATACAAATACTTACAGAAACGACTTCCTAACACTTAAATCAATACTCGATGTTAACAAATTTCTCTTCTTCAGAAACGCTTTCCTTGCAATTGCCAGTCTACATTTTATATTCTCTCTACTTCGACCATCATCAGTTATTTTGCTCCCCAAATAACAAAAGTCCTTTACTACTTTAAGTGCCTCATTTCCTAATCTAATACCCTCAACATCACCCGACTTAATTCGACTACATTCCATTATCCTCGTTTTTCTTTTGTTGATGTTCATCTTATATCCTCCCTTCAAGACACCATCCATTACGTTCAACTGCTCTTCCAAGTCCTTTGCTGTCTCTGACAGAATTACAATGTCATCGGTGAACCTCAAAGTTTTTATTTCTTCTCCATGGATTTTAATATCTACACCGAATTTTCCTTTTGTTTCCTTCACTGCTTGCTCAATATACAGATTGAATAACATCGGGGAGAGGCTACAACCCTGTCTCATTCCTTTCCCAACGACTGCTTTCCTTTCATGACCCTCGACTCTTATAACTGCCATTTGGTTTGTATACAAATTGTAAATAGCCTTTCGCTGCCTATATTTTACCCCTGCCGCCTTCAGAATTTGAAAGAGAGTATTCCAGTCAACATTGTCAAAAGCTTTCTAGTCTACAAATGCTAGAAACGTAGGTTTGCCTTTCCTTAATCTAGCTTCTAAGATAAGCTGTAGGGTCAGTATTGCCTCACGTGTTCCAATATTTCTACGGAATCCAAACTGATCTTCCCCAAGGTCGGCTTCTACCAATTTTTCCATTCATCTGTAAAGAATTCGCGTTAGTATTTTGCAGCCGTGGCTTATTTTTAAAGTGATAGTTCCATAATTTTCACATCTGTCAACACCTGCTTTCTTTGGGATTGGAATTATTATATTCTTCTTGAAGTCTGAGGGTATTTCGCCTGTCTCATACATCTTGCTCACCAGATGGTAGAGTTTTGTCAGAACTGGCTCTCCCAAGGCCGTCAGTAGTTCTAGTAGAATGTTGTCTACTTCCGGGGCCTTGTTTCGACTCAGGTCTTTCAGTGCTCTGTCGAACTCTTCACGCAGTATCATATCTCCCATTTCATCTTCATCTGAATCCTCTTCAATTTCTATAATATTGTCCCTTGTATAGACCCTCTGTATACACCTTCCAAATTTGTGCTTTCCCTTCTTTGCTTATACCTGGGTTCCCATCTGAGCTCTTGATATTCATACAAGTGGTTCTCTTTTCTTCAAAGGTCTCTTTAATTTTCCTGTAGGCAGTATCTATCTTACCCCTAGTGAGATAAGCCTCTACATACATTTATCCTCTAGCCATCGCTGCTTAGCCTTTTGCACTTCCTGTCGATCTCATTTTTGAGACGTTTGTATTCCTATTTGCCTGCTTCATTTACTGCATTTTGATATTTTCTCCTTTCTTCAATTAAATTCAATATTTCTTCTGTTACCCAAGGATTTCTACTAGCCCTCGTCATTTTACCTACTTGATCCTCTGCTGCCTTCACTACTTCATCCCTCAAAGCTACCCATTCTTCTTCTACTGTATTTCTTTCCCCCATTCCTGCCATTTTTTCCCTTACGCTCTCCCTGAAACTCTGTACAACCTCTGGTTTAGTCAGTTTATCCAGGTCCCATCTCCTTAAATTCCCACCTTTTTGCTGTTTCTTCAGTTTTAATGTACAATTGATAACCAATAGATTGTGGTCAGAGTCCACATCTGCCCCTGGAAATGTCTTACAATTTAAAACCTGGTTCCTATATCTCTGTATATTATGCACAATATTTGCTATAGTTTATATGTTGTATTGTTAAATGTTTGATGATTTATAGATACGTAATCAAGAAAAAATAGTCAGTAAAGCGGAGGGGAAAGAATTAATTGACAGTCGATTGAAATAATGAATCGTACCTTCTAAACCTAATACACACCTTGACGGAATTGTTTGAATGGGACGGAAATCGGTTGATTTTATGCACATATACAGGCAGATATGTGATTACAATTATAGGAAAATTGGATGATAGTTATTCGACTTGGCACTGATTAATAGAGTTTTTGGTTGTCCTCCTGAGGGACATCGTGCAAAATTTTGTCCAATTGACGCGTTAGATTGTTAAAATCCCGATACGATGGGGGGCCCTCCCATAATGCGCAAAATTCAGTGAGAGACTGGGCGACTTCGCTGGCCAAGGGAGGATTCCGTAAACACGGAGACAAGCAGCAAAAACTCTCGTCGTGTGGGGGCGGGCATGACCTTGCTGAAATGTAATCCCGTGATAGATAGCCATGAAGGGCAACAAAATGGGACGTAGAATTCCGTTGGCGTATCTCTGTGCTGCAAGGGTGCACAGATGGCAACTAGATAAGTCCTACTATCCCACACCGTCACTCCTGGTTGTCGGGCAGTACAGTCAGCAACTGTCAGGTTGGTACGTCATCGCTGTCCAGAGCGTCTCAAGACTCGTCTTCGGCTTCGTAACTCACCGACTGGAGCCGAGTTGTCTTCCGTGAGGAGCCCTGCTCCGAACTGAGCCTCAATGACCAACGAAGACGTGTCTGGAGCCGCCCCAGACAGCAGTGGGATACCAGCTTGATTGTATCCCGTCACATGGCGACAACCAGGAGTGGCGGTATTGGGCACCACTTTTCCGGTAGAAGGACCCCTTTGGTACCCATCCGCGGCACTGATACTGCACAGCGGTGGGTCGACGATATTCTACAGCCCGTTTTCTTTTCCTTCATGGAGAGCCATCCAGGGCTTAAATTCAGAAAGATAATGCCCAGGCGCATAAGGCGAGATTTCTACTGCTTGCCTTCGTGCATGGCAAAGCTACCTTGGTCAGCAGCGCGGCCAAATCTCTCCCCAGTTGAAAATGTTTGGATAATTATCGGCAGGACCCTCCAACCAGATAGGGGGTTTGACCATCTAATATGCCAGTTGGACAGAATCTGGCACGATACCGCGCAGGAGGGTATCCAACAACTCTGTTAATTAATTCCAAGACAAATAACTGCTTGTATAATGGCCAGAGGTGGACCAACGCGTTAATGGCTTGCTCCATTTTGTGTAACTCTTCGTCTTGAATGAATCAACGAGTTTCTTTGAAGTTGCAATCAGTTTTTTGTCTGCACACGTACATCACGTCTACCGATTTTGGTCCCATTTTCATAGTGCCTTCGTGGTGATTCGCTTGTTTTTTCGTCTTATAGTGTGTTACACATTACGTACTCATGGTTAAAATATGTGACGGAATGTGGAATTAGTCGCTCCGTCTTTCGGTAATAGAAGAGCAGGCATTGTGACCAATGCGGGCCTAACAGCCATTCGAATAGGAGAGTCCGTAGCAGGCAGCAACAACGTAGAGGCTGCGGAAAGGTGTTACTGGAAGTCCCCTCTGTTACACACTGTCATCTGGAGGAGGCACGATATAGCAGTGCCTCGTAGTCACGTTTTGTATGGCTTTGAAACGTTGTGATGTAAGGTAGTCTATGTTCTCCAATTAATTATTACACACTTTGACTACAAGTAAGATTTTCCAACGTTACTGGATTCAAAGTGTGGTTATTCAGCGACAGATATCCAAGTCGAGGAATGCTTTATTGGAGGTGGGTGCCAAGGCCAGCCAGCGGTCAATATAACGGACAAATAACGTTTTCCTTACGATTTTATTGTTATTTATGTGAAAAATATTGAATGTAACTATAATGGTTCAAATGGCTCTGACAAGGGAACCTCCCCATCGCACCCCCCCTCAGATTTAGTTATAAGTTGGCACAGTGGATAGGCCTTGAAAAACTGAACACAGATCAATCGAGAAAACAGGAAGAAATTGTGTGGAACTAAGAAAAAAATAAGCAAAATATACAAACTGAGTAGTCCATGCGCAAGATATGTAACACCAAAGAGACTGTGAGCTTAGGAGCCCCGTGGTCCCGTGGTCCCGTGGTTAGCGTGAGCAGCTGCGGAGCGAGAGGTCCTTGCTTCAAGTCTTCCTCGACTGGAAATTTTACTTTCTTTACTTTCGCAAAGATATGATCTGTCCGTTCGTTCATTGACGTCTCTGTTCACTGTAATAAGCTTAGTGTCTGTGTTTTGCGACCGCACCGCAAAACCGTGCGATTAGTAGACGAAAGGACGTGCCTCTCCAATGGGAACCGAAAATATTTGATCGCAAGGTCATAGGTCAACCGATTCCTCCACAGGAAAAGACATCTGATGTATTCTATACGACACTGGTGACGGCATGTGCGTCACATGACAGGAATATGTTGTCGACCCACCTAACTTGTACACTTGGCGAATGCGTAAAAAGATTCTTCTACCTTGCCAGATTTAGGTTTTCTCGGGGATGTGATAATCACTCCCAAAAAACTGAAAATAAAAATTTAAACTTTTCACTCGAGGGAAGACTTGAACCAAGGTCCTCTCGTTCCGCAGCTGCTCACGCTAACCACGGGATCACGGCGCTCCTGAGCTCATACTTCCCTTGATGTTGCCTATCTTGCGCGTGGAATACACAGTTTGTATATTTTGCTTATGTTTTTCATAGTTCCACACAACTTCTTCCTGTTTTCTCGATTAATCTGTGCCAACTTATAACTAAATCAGAGGGGGGTGCGATGGGGAGGTTCCCTTGTGAGCACTATGGGACTTAACATCTATGGTCATCAGTCCCCTAGAACTTAGAACCACTTAAACCTAACTAACCTAAGGACATCACACAACACCCAGTCATCACGAGGCAGAGAAAATCCCTGACCCTGCCGGGAATCGAACCCGGGAACCCGGGCGTGGGAAGCGAACGCTACCGCACGACCACGAGCTGGGGACCAATGTGACTATAGTAAAAGATGAATTATAATAATATTGTAAATAATTAATGATAAATACAATAATTCCCGCATAATAATGAAGAGATATAATTAGTGAATAAAAATAATTTTTTCTTATATTGATATACACTCACCAAGGAGAGAGTCAATCACAGGATACATGTGACACATAACACTACAGGTAGAGGAGGACGGCATGATTTTCAAAATGTTCACGTCACTTACCTACTTGCTTAGAATAAATTGAGCAGGAGAGTTCTGAAGACAAATATTTGTTTTAATGACAACAATGAGCTACTTGAAGGGTTTCAGTACGGATTTATCTCAATACTAGAAAAGTAAAGTTACCAGTTTTTGTGCATCTCCAGATATTGTTGTCATGACATCTACATCTACATCTACATGGATGCTCTGCAAATCACATTTAAGTGCCTGGCAGAGGGTTCATCGAACCACATTCACAATTCTGTATTATTCGAGTTTCTTATAGCGAGAGGAAAGAACGAACATCTATATCTTTCCGTACGAGCTCTGATTTCCTTTATTTTATCGTGGTGATCGTTTCTCCCTATGTAGGTCACTGTCAACAAAATATTTTCGCATTCGGAGGGGAAAGTTGGTGATTGGAATTTTGTGAGAAGATTCCGTCGCAACGGAAAACGTCTTTCTTTTAATGATGTCCTGCCCAAATCCTGTATCCTTTCACTGACTCTCTTTCCAATATTTCGCGATAATACAAAACATGCTGCCCTTCTTTGAACTTTTCGATATACTCCGTCAGTCCTATCTGGTAAGGATCCCACACCACGCAGCAGTATTCTAGATGAGGACGTACAAGCGTAGTGTCTCCTTAGTAGATCCGTTACATTTTCTAAGTGTCCTGCCAATAAAACGCTGTCTTTGGTTAGCCTTCCCCACAACATTTTCTATGCGTTCCTTCCAATTTAAGTTGTTCGTAATTGTAATTCCTTGGTATTTAGATGGATTTACACTTAAGGATATGCGATGTGCAGCATTTGAACTGACCGAAAGGAATAATCATATTCTTAATTTTAATAAGAATATTACTATATCTGCACACAATTTAGTGAGAACGAAAATTACTATTTGTGCCAAAACTATTCGTAAAACTTATTGAAGCAGTGTACATCAACTTTTCCCGGTAGTAACAGAATTTTTGCTTGAGAAGGTGGCTAAAGCAGTTGATGATACTTGACTTCTAGGGTGCTCGACTGCAAGGTTATCAGGGCCCTCAAAAATTTCCAATATTTCCATTGTCAAATCTCGCCGTTTTTTTCAGAAAGATGATGAAATGATGATAACAACACAGAATCCCCTTCTGGGACGCCGTGATTAGAAGCAGCAACGCTGGCCACTAGCCCATGAGCTGCGGACTGGCTAGAAACAACCTACAAAGCTTGAAAGGGTGTTTCAGGGTAAGGTGAGCAGAGAAATAATTGTAAAGAAAAAAAATCGGTAAGTTGTGCTCTTCCCCAACTAATTAGCAACGAAGTTAGCGAATGAGGCCGATGCGTGGGCAAGTCCAAACGGCGTCTGTTGTTCTGACAACGTAGGTGAAGGCTTACGAGACTGCTCAGCTTTTGGCTTGGGTTAAAAACTTACTACCACTCCTTGTGGCGGAAAGGCATGCTTCTTAAGTTCTTAAGAATAATTCCATGTAAAAGAATTGCACAACTACTCAATAACATGCTGTCCAACAGGAAATTCCAAGTTCACCTAAAAGGTCAAGTAAGCAAGGTATACAATTTAAATGACGGACTACCACAGGGATCAGTATTGGCCCCCCTACTTTTCAATTTATATGTCGCTGACTTGCCAGAAACGAAAGCAAGAACATTTATCTATGCTGATGACATAACCTTGGTGACGCAGGCTAACGATTTTACAACTTCAGAAATGACTCTCACTCAGGATCTGCGAATTCTAGATGAATTTTTTAATGGATGGCGACTCAAAGTAAACAGAAATAAAACTGAATCCTCCACCTTCCATCTGAGTAATAGGCATGCTCGCTATAAACCGCAAATATCCTTTAGAAATCAGTTGCTGTTATATAACCCATTCCCAAAATATCTCGGCGTGACCTTGGATCGTTCGCTAACATACAGAAAACACCTAACTGAAACAGCTTTAAAAATGAGAACCAGAAACAATATATTACACAAACTCTCCGGAACAAGCTGGGGAGCTAAGGCACCAGTACTCAAAACAACTGCCCTCTCACTTGTATACTCTGTTGGGGAATACTGCAGCCCAGTATGGCTGAACAGCGCTCATACAGCCATGGTAGACACGCAGCTGAATGTAGCCATGAGAAGCGTACCCGGGACAATAAAATCCACACCCACAGAATGGCTACCTGTTCTGTCTAATATTGCACCACCGAAGTTACGACGTCAAGCAGCGCTGAAAAGGGAATGGGAGAAATGCTCCAAGAATCCCGAGTTACCGCTACACCAGGACTGTGATGCCACTCAAAGGTAACGTCTTAAGTCCAGGGAACCCTCCTGGAGACTTGGAAAAAGGCTTACTTCTGAAGGATTCCAACCAGAAACAGCATGGCGGGAAGAATGGTTCGCAGCCAATCCCGATCCTGCAGGTTTCATTGCTGATCCTACACGAGTCCCTCCTGGATTCCACCTACCTAGGAGGTCGTGGACCACCCTAAATCGCATACGCACCAAGCACGGAAGATGCCAGGACTTGAAGCATAAGTGGGGAATCGCTGAAAGTGCCAAGTGTGACTGCGGACACCAACGACAAACAATACACCACATAGTCACAGAGTGTCCCCTACGGAAATATGCTGGAACTCTGACCAGCATGCATGAGGTCTCTGAGGAAGCAATCTCCTGGCTGGATACTTTAGATATTAGCCTATAGTTTTTATTACAACTTGAAGCTCTGTTTGTCAATATTACTGTTTATAAAAACCACATTTTCTCTTTTACATGTAACTCATCCTAGTGTTTTTATCCATATGTATATTATTGATTTATCGATCTAATCTAAGACTTTTACTACCATAAATGAATGTAATCTATTTTATTTGTAGTATATGCATATTCTGTTACCAGTAACATAATTGCTGTTCAATTCAAGTAATGTATCCTTGATGCCGAACGAAATAATAATAATAATAACCACTCCTTGTTCAAATTTTGTATCCCTCTGTGGTTCGGTTTTAGGAAGCCAAACGAAGAACACGTGCCTGCCGGGGGATTCATGGCTAAATTCAATGTTAGTTAACTCGGAAACGGTGCAACGTATAGAATTTTTTTCTTGGCTATTATTTCTCAGCACAGCTTATCCTGCTACACACTATCAGACTGTTTCTGACCATCCTCTGCTACGTAATTAGTTTTTTACTCTCATCATACAACTTACACAGTAACAAGTTCTTTTTTTACAACCCACTTTTTCAAACTTAAAATGTTTTCATCAACTTACTTACCCCATTTTAGTTATGTGGTTATTTGGCTTACCCCACTGGGCACAATGGGCACAAAGATATTTTTCGGTTTATTGATTATTTAGGTGTTTTCCTTTCGTTTAACAAGAATGACAGACATCATTCAAGTAGGCGGATAGTCTGACTGTGATTTTGGAATTTCTAGAATGCTTGCAACCCAAAGGATGACAAATCCTAACTGTGGGCGTTAAGCCCACCCTTCCCCTATATTAAAATGTCTGCATACAACATGTCGTGAAACAGAACTTCGTAATAATTTTTTTGAAGCCCCGCTATTCACTTGATCAAAATAGTTTTTAGAAGCTTCTACCGCGTATCACTCAAAGTACTTACGCCAGTGACTCAGTTGAGAAGCACTACCCATTCGTCGCAAGAAATGAGCAACACAATATTTTCTCGTTTCAAAGTATCTTTACTTCATAAACTCGTCTTAGCTATTCTCCTCTTCTTGAGCTGGAAAGTAGTACAATAAGATGTGAAGAAAGGACGTAGATGTTTCGACTAACAATAAGACTGGAAAAGGTGTCCTCCAATATTTCATACCATCGTTGTTAGTATTTGTGTACGTTAAAACACGTGATCCGTATCCTTAATGAGCAGCGATGTATTTGAGATGAGGTAGCTGGAGGCTTTAGCTTGTCTGTTATATTCCGCGTAGATCGTTAATTACTTCTACGCCAATTCAAACAGTATGTCGATTACAGATTACGAAGGCTTTTAAGACTGATGTTTTACTCCTTGTATTAATGTTTTAAGCGGGAACTCCATTGTTGTTCAATATGTGAAATACGTACAGAACGAGTATGCTTACTCAACGCTCTACATCTGGTCTAAAAACGTTGCTAATAGTACGACGACGATGCTTCACAAAACATGTCCGTAAATGCATTGACTGTAGCATAATTTACATTGGATGAACGAAGAAAGTATTATACTCAACCAGAATGTAGCAGAGTTTCATATATTCGGTTAACTCATCGCCTACTCGACAAATGGCAGAATGTCGTCAGATAAAACATAGTCTCGCACCTAAATGAATGGAGATATTGAAAGCGATGCTCCATGTGGCGACATACAAGAGTCGTTATGTGCAATTGAGAGGTTCAGTGTCACATTCACGATAAGTGATTTGATACAAAAATCCTGTCGAGAAGGAAATTATGCTTATGGATGTGGCATCGAACTACAGCAGCAATAGTCTCAAAGAATGGGGTGGTGAGCGCAATTTATAGTAACTGGAGACTGTAGCAGTCCCTAAGCATATAACGAAGGTAACTGTGAAGTAATGTGCTCCAGAGACCTAAACTTGAAATTATATTTAACATTAGAGACAGTCACTAATTTTGGCCCATTTGGGGTCTCTGTTCAGTTACTACAGAGTAGCAGTAATAGAACCAAGACGAAAAGGAATTAAAGACATTAGCTGTCACAGGGCACTGACTGATATCAACGGGACAAGTTGAAAATTTCTGACAGACAGGGATTGGAAGCCAGGTCTCCTGTTCACTAGGCAGATACGCTGACCACTATACCATCCAGACACAGTCGTCACTACAGCCGCACAGACTACCCTAGCACACCCCTCGGTAGACCAAAATTTTCAACTTATATCACACATTACTTACGCAGAATGTGAGAATTTGTGTCTCACAGGAGGTGTGCTAGGGTAGTCCGTGTGGTTGTGGTGACCACGCGGATGGCGTAGTGACCAGCGCATCTCCTTCGTAAGCAGGTAACCCAAGTTCTGGTCCCAGTCCAGCACAACTTTTCAACTTGAAGTAAGTCAATACGCACTGGCAGATAATGTCATTAATTCCTTTGTGTCTTGATTCGTAATGGTTCTGTTCTTTTGGACATGTCCGAAAGAAAAGACAGTACATATGTATTAACATAATCGAGAATTGGGAGCGTATTTACGGGCGAAGCATGTGCGTCAAGAGCTTATATAAGTGATGGCCGTCCTCAAATTCATTACTCTGACTCATTTGTATAACTCAGTCTAGGTATAAGTCAATCTATGGTATTTGCAGCTGTGAAGAGCCGGGATATCTGATCTATTATAGGTTCTTGCCGGACAGAATACTGTTAGTCTTCGACTGGTTTGTTCCGAGGCGTACACGCAATGTCTGCAATGAAAAATGTTTTCTATTGAGAAATTTGCTGAGGCGTCACTCCTAGTAGCCTCGCACGACTGACTGATCATAAATGTCCTGTAGGCAACAGAATCTCGAGGTGCAGAATTCTCCAAACTCGTTGGCAACGAACGTAAAGCGGAATCAACGCGAACAATTGCTATAGTAAGCCATCCCTGGCCTACTACTTCTGAAAGGTTTCACTCGCCCGACACGGAAAACAGCAGGCCTACGCAGAGCATCGATGACTTTAACCGTGTTCACATTCATACTGTAATTAGTCTCCACATCGAGAACAGTTTTACAGATGGTGGGACGCCAGCGATACATACGATGCACACGACGGCGAGGCATCGTGGGCCGCTACTAGGAGTGACACAACAGCAAATTTATACATTGATAAACCTACGTGTGGTCGTACGAGACGTTTGTCTCAATTGTCAAAAGATACCTTGTCTATATTTATTCGTCGTGGGGATTAGTGGGACTGTTGCGATATTTGATATGTCTGTGTATCATATTTTGGAGGAAGAGTGGCCTCTTTCCATTCCCTCCTCCCTCGCAGGCCATGAAGGCCCAAAGGTACTGATTGGCCGCCGTGTCATCCTCAGCCCACAAGCGTCACGGGATGCAGATATGGAGGGGCATGTGGGCAGCACACCGCTCTCCCGGACGTATGTCAGTTTCCGAGACCGAAGCCGCTACTTCTCAGTCAAATAGCTCCTCAGATTGCTTCACAAGGGCCGAATGCATCCCGCTTGCCAGCAGCTCTCGGCGAACCGGATGGTCACCCATCGAAGTGCTAGCCCAGCCCGACAGCGCTTAACCTCAGTAATCTGACAGCAACCGGTGTTACCACTGCGACAAGGCCGTTGGCCTCTTTCTTCTATGCAACAGTTAACAATTAGCCACCATTTTCATTGCAGTAATCAGTTCCACAGACCTGGGAATATGTGTGAAAGGCTCCATTTTATTTCTACAGATATATAGTTGTGATTAAGTAGTCACCAAGTTGAATGTTATCTAAGTGCTATACAATCTCGAGGAATAAATGTTGATCGATATTCCAAAGATTTAGCAGCTTTCTTATCGTTTAGTGACATTATCAACTGTCTTCTTCAGGCATCTAAGAAGATTCCTGCAATTACATTAAAATTAACGAGACGATTATTAATAGTAACAGTGCACTAACCAGATACTCAATTCTTTGCAGCGTATGGAAATGCAGGCCTTTCGACGAACTATTCGCATCAAATACTCTCGATTAATGTCATGTTAAAGATACGTTACAAACAGTTTCCTAAATGTAACGGACAGACCTACAGAAGACGGATACGAAGCTTTAAGAAAGATGCTGTAAGTTTTCTGATAAGCATAGAAGATTCCCACTTCTGCTCTGACAGTTGACAGTTGGTGGTTGGAGAGACGACTTCGCAGTTACAGATAGTCTGCATAAACCAGATATGTTGGCCAATGATGCATCGCATATACAGGGTTGTTCATCTGAAGGTTCCCATCCACCGACCAGGGTACCCTAAATTTAAAACGTGCCGCACATTTTTAGCATAATGGGGAGCTGCTCCATCCTTTTGGAACCACATTCGTTGCCTAGTTTCTAAATCAACATCTTCCATTAGCTCCAACAAATCACTGCGGAGAAGTTGTAAGTAAGATTCCCCAGTAACATTTCGGTCAAAAAAATACGCTCCTATCAAGTAACCATTTAAAATTCCACACCAGACCATTAACGACCGAAACGACATATCGTTTCAGTTTGTGCCCTGGAGCAACGCATTCGAAGAGCGTGTGCAGTCATACCATGTGATTTGCTGCTCAAAACTGTAGACAACTTTCGCAGACGATTGACTTTATGCGTTGAAGCAAATGGGGATAATTTTGATCAATTTCGTTGTGGCTAATTTCATTAATTAAGCACCCCAAATTGAGAGAGGCAAGGGGAATCACACTAATGAAGCACCCCAACATGTGAGAGGCAAGGGGACTCACACTAATGAAGCACCCCATGAGAACATCATTCTACTACATTCATGTCGTTGTTTCTGGGTAAGGCTAAAAGTAGGATACAGTACATTTTGTACAAAAATAGCTTAATTTGGCGTAACGAAGGAATTGGTGCACTTATCGATTTGATGCGTCTTTCTATGATAATTCTAAATAAATCAGTGTTCTTCCCCAATTTTACTTTTTTTCTCGATTTCAGCGCCGTCTGTCAATGGTTTAAACATGCTTACTTTTTACGGAGAATCCGAATCAGTAATAAAAATTGGTGTTTCCATTTAAGATGTAAAAGTTGCCATCCTCCCCCACCCCACACAAGGGGGCGGGGGCTGGGGGTCACGTGTACTATCTTTTGATGTCCCCCTCTGAGCTTACGAACTTGTCTTACCCACTATTTTTACCCGATGTATAGTTTTCAAGATAATCTCATCCGAAACTTTAGATGGACCATCCTGTATAGATCGTGATAACTCCTTCAGTATCAACTAAGTCCTGAAGATGGTACATTTAAGCGGCGAATGTAGTAGCTACATAATAAATGACATCTTAAGGACGGCTGTAGGTGTTTCATTTTCTTACAATAGTGAATGGGCGTGGTCCCCCAGACCTCCAGTTAAAAAGGATGGACAAACAAAGAAATTAATTAATGAGTTCCTCGCGGTTCATATCTAGAAGTGGAGCACCCTCTGACTACTGAAGCGTGCAGTTCCTGGAACGCTGTCAACCGAGAGGAACAAAGCCAGTAGTTGAGGCCGAGGCTACGTCCGCGCCTCACATTGCCGCTCCAGTATTTGGGACGTCCCTTCCAATTAGGTTCACCTCAGGCTGTGTCACATGAACTGCTGCGCCACAGTTGCGAGGCTTATCTGTACCGGCGGCTGCCGGAAATGGCATCCAATCAAATACACATTACCTACCTGCCATAAGGTAGCTGTTGCGCAGCAAATGCACAGTGCACGAGAGGTGAGTAGACGGCTTTGTGAGCTTGATTCTCGAAATAATGCCAGCGCACCATTACATGGTCTTCTGCAGCTGAATGTTAAACACAGGAACTACGGTCACGTGCGAGGAGGAAATTAGGAACCGAAGGTAAAATACTATAATCCCCCCTCCCCACGACACACTTACACACACACAAGGCACAACAGTCTAGATTAGGCACGCATACATGATTTGTCTTTTTTTACCGTCCATGTTAATATATAAGGATAACACGGCTATCGAATTATACGAATTTGCGACAGCTCTACCGAATAGTCACGTAAATACCACTTTGAAAATCATTTTGTTTGTAACGGAAAAAAAACCGGGGCTTACGTCGACAATGGGCGTCGAATGAAAGACACGATCAGCAGAATTTGTTTGGTCTAACTCCAGCTACACCCAACAGAAACGGAACAGCAATATCTGTCGAAACACAAGAGAAAATGTGTCTGATGTCTCACGTGAGGGACACACGGTAGACACGTCAACACGCACACACTCACAAACATAAACACATTGCTTAACTGTAGGGTTTGTTCATACCTGCCCATTCTGTGAGCCTCTAACATCGATGCATCTTTGGCCAATTACGTTTTTCACATTTTATTTCATTTCGGGAAAACATCATGTGATAAAGTTAGCCAGGACAGCCTATATAATACAAGGTGCTTTGCGAGCAGTAGTGCATAGTTTAGGAGGTTTTATAGACAAACGCTCTCATAGTACGAAGGCAGTGAAAAGTAAGAGGAAAATTGACAAAGGAAAGAAGGAATCAGAGCGAGAAATGGTCTAGTTAGAATGGTGGGGACTGGCCGGCAGGGGTCATGAGCTCTGCCAGTAACTACATACCTAACCTACTCCATTAGGCCTATTCTGCATAAAACATTTGCTAATATCTTATCAACTATGATACGTACAATTACAGTTTGGGGTCTGTTTTACAATTATACCTATTTCTGTAAGAGTTACCTTTGAAAAATGTTATGACATGTAACGTAAGTGAAAGAGAACCAGTCAAGTAAGGTAGCACAATCGTCAGTGAACCATTACCGGTAATACTGCACTGATTTTCTCATCACTGTATTTTGGATGGTGCTTCACTTAAACTGATGTTTTGGGGGTTAAGGAGTTTTAATTAGATAAGGCAGTCTGGGATGCTTGCTATATTGTATTGATGGAACCGGTGTATGGCGTTCCATGATTGTGCCTTCGCAAATTGTTTGAATTTTCTGAATGGCGTTGCTCTCATTGCTGGAAATGGCAATGCATGGTCGTCACCTGTTCTTCATACGTGAGTGCTACATGTCTCAGCCGGTATTTGTATAGTTTACAAATTCTTATAAATGGTATTTATGAACTTTTACTGGACCTAGTAATTTATAAGTCGCAAGTTGACAAAACTATTTGTTAAAAGACAGTTGGCCTCATGTACCCTACCGCCATTCAGCGGCCTCATCCACTGTATTACTTTCAACTACTCTAAAAATCTGTTAGGCATTGTTTTGTAAAGAAATACCTTTTTCTAAAACATTGTAACGCGATTTCCATTAATTATTTAGAGATGAAATTGTTTTATTCCATGTGATGATGAAACTGTAACTGTAAGTAAACAAATGCAGCATGAACCAATGTTCAGCGCCGCCTAGTGGTTTTGTCTACTTCGTTTCCAATTTGTCCCTTAGTAGCAGCTTGCACTTGTCTCGTGACTGAGAATGTTGACGAGTTATATTGTATGTATCGAACGAGTTTGTGTGATTGACACAACACTGGTAAGTTAGAAAGCTACATTCTACTCATTACACTACCATCAATGGTGAAATGTAATATATTTTCATGTCTTTTGAGCCCAGATTTGTGTTGTATTTTATATTATTTCAAACGCGTAAGACGATTTTGAAAATTAAAAAAAAATATGATCAAAACATCTGAAAGTTATATAAAGAGCATCCAAAACTGCCTCTTCACTCATAGTATTTTCATGCAAAAAAAAAATGCAGTACACAACTGTGGTAAACTTCAGTATACAATGTTAATATCATTTACATCACCCGGCGTTTGTGGTTTCATGTATTTGCGTGGGCCTACTGTTTATCCAGGATCTCGGTGGATAACGTCAATGAAGTTTTCACTGAAGTGTTTCTAATTTAGGTCAGTTTGCACGTTGAGGATTAAATGTGGATAATTTCCTGTGTGTAAATATATCTAGATTTCCTCCAATTTATTTATCATCGGTACTTTTGGTGTTACTCGTAAAATATGGACAGCATTTTCCAACAGATCTGTTGTGTATTGTTCATTTTTAATGTGGTGCAGAAAGGTGGATAAGATGATGTCACATTATCTAGCAAGCTCTCGGCATCTAGTGGTGATGTTTCTACCAGTCTGCCCTGTGTCGAAATTTTCACAGACTTTGCGACGAATTTTATATATACCTGGCATTGAGTGCATTGGTGGTTCCCTGTTGCATGGCCCTATTCTCGTTTTTATATTAAGTCGTATTTGGTTAGCGAAACGTCTGTTTGTGTTTTTCAGCAGTGCATTAATTTTGTTTTATGTACTTCCATGTTATATATATATATATATATATATATATATATATATATATATATATATATATATATATATATATATCAATTTTCTCTTTTATTGATGTACCTCTAATGGGTGTTATTATTTTACGTATAGTAGGGCGAGAGGTTTTGTATATTTGTTATATAACTCAGTGATTACATGTGGATTGTGTTCATTCTGTTGTGCCGCATATTACAGAGCGTTAATTTCTTTTTGTATAGCACCTTGTTATATAGGCAGGTAAATCATCCTGGTGACCACGGTGTGAAAGTGTGCGTGTTTGAGTGATCTAGATGACAGATATTACCGTTGATAATGTTACCAGTTGTTGTTGGCTTTCGATATATTTCGAATTTATGAGTGCTCTTACTGTTACTTATGATCAAGTCGACGTAGTACTGGTTCAATCGCAAATTTCATTTTGGGTTAGAGTGTTGAGAGTTGTATGTTTGTGTTTTATACTCGCGTTGGTTCCATCTAACTCTTTAGAACCACAAACACTTTCATTAATAAAATGAAATATTACTACAGATATGTTGACGACACTATAATACTTATAGATAGGAGAGACGGGTAGAAACTTCGCCACTAGATATCGAGAGCATATTAGACTAAGTGACGACAACCTCTCCACTTTTCTCCACCACATTAAAAATGAACAAGACACAATAGACGGATCGGAAAATGCTGTCGATATTTTACACATAATACGAAAAGGACCGATGACAAATATGTTGGAGGAAACCGAGATATATTTACACGTAAGAAATTATCCTCATTTAATCTTCAACGAACAAACTGACCAAAAATATAAACACTTTATCGAGATCTTTATTGACGTTATCCAGCAAGATCATGGATAAATCATAATACAACCAGAGACAAAATTTAAGTACTACAACACCACAGATATCTCTTCAGTATATCCCATTACATCGCTGGTAGAATTGTCAACAAGTAGATGTAACCATACAATATCGCTGATCATCTGACTAATTCCTGTAATGACATTTCACCTGGTAATTAAGTTTATTTCTGAGAATTATTAATAAATTATCAAAACAGAACAAAACACACAACTGATTACTACGAAAAAACAACGAAACAATATAACGAATAGTGTTAGTAAACAAATAGACAGCAGCAGAGTCGACGATATTCCATGGAAGTCAGGGCTTGGAAACGTATGTAAAATCATATTATCCATAACTATCATGTCATACAAGAAACATACCAATATTTATAAAATTTTATGATACAGATAACCTTATTATGGCTGTATAGGTGAGGTGCGCCTACAGTAATTTTTTTAAAAGGAAAACATATAAGCGTAATTGGTTACAGAAAATTTATTGTGTCATTGAAAGACATTTATTAGGCAGCAGGCCCAGATGATTACAAAATGTAATAAAATTGTTGACCTGGTGCTGCGCCCAGTGGTGTATGTGAAATGATGCAACCCCAAGGTTAATGATGTCCCCTTTGGCTACCATTAAAGATAAAATTTGTGGCCCCCAACGTGCGACAGTTTCAATATCAATGTTATTTCCTTGAGGTTATTGTTGGTGTGGTCATCAGTCCAGCGACTGGTTTGATGCAGCTCTCCATGCTACTCTATCCTGTGCCAGATTCTTCATCTCCCAGTACCTACTGCAACCTACATCCTTCTGAATGTTTAGCGTATTCTTCTCTTGGTCTCCCTCTACGATTTTTACGCTCCACGCTGCCCTCCAATACTAAATTGGTGATCCCTTGATGCCTCAGAATATACCTTACCAACCGATCCCTTCTTCTAGTCAAGTTGTGCCACAAAATTCTCTTCTCCCCAATTCTATTCAATACCTCCTCATTAGTTATGTGATCTACCCATCTAATCTTCAGCATTCTTCTGTAGCACCACATTTCGAAAGCTTCTATTTTCTTCTTGTCCGAACTATTTATCGTCCATGTTTCACTTCCATACACGGCTACACTTCATACAAATACTATCAGAAACGACTTCCTGACACTTAAATCTATACTCGATGTTAACAAATTTCTCTTCTTCAGAAACGCTTTCCTTGCCATTGCCAGTCTACATTTTATGTCCTCTCTACTTCGACCATCATCAGTTATTTTGCTCCCCTAATAGCAAAACTCATTTACTACTTTAAGCCTCTCATTTCCTAATCTAATTCCCGCAGCATCACCCGATTTAATTTTACTACATTCCATTATCTTCGTTTTGCTTTTGTTGATGTTCATCTTATATCCTCCTTTCGAGATACTGTCCATTCCGTTCAGCTGCTCTTCCAGGTCCTTTGCTGCCTCTGACAGAATTACAATGTCATCGGAAAACCTCAAAGTTTTTATTCCTTCTCCATGTATTTTAATACCTACTTCGAATTTTTCTTTTGTTTCTTTGAGGTAATCACTGTTATTACAAACGTAAAAGGGTATAATCTACGATGGTTGAAAAAGGCGCTTCTCATCGTGTTCCGTCAGTATATAACCAATTCTGTTGGAAGTACTGCCTGCATTAAGAAGAAAGCCAATTCAGTGTTCACATCACTCACCCGATACATGTTTAGACATAAAGCAATGCGAATATGATATATCAATCACTATATCCGTAGAAAGGTAACAACACTATGGTCTTATAACTGAGAAACGTTCAGGAGCAGAGATGACATGGGCTCTAGGAACCAAGGTGCATAGTACCCCATCACGTTGAGCCTTATTTGAAGCAAACGTCGCCACCGTGTGTGAGTAGCGTGCCTGTCCTTTCCTTGCTTCCAGGTTACCAGTAACCGCACAGAGAAGAATTTCAGGGAAGTAGTCTTCGAGTCCCGCAGCAGGTGTATCGTTTGTAAGGAGCAGGCATGACTAGACTCGGTTCCCGCGCCGCCGGCTGCCGCACAAGCAAACGAACAAGCGAGTGTCGCGAGGATATCGATTGCGGGGCAGCCGAGAGCCTGCAGCCGGCGTTACTGCGCCGCGCGCGCGGCCCAAGTTTGTGCCGCGTAATAGAGTGCGCACTGGCCGCCAACTAGTCTGTCCCCCGCTCCATCTTCCCGCCAGGCCGCCGGCACGCGCATAATATTCTACGTGACGCCACTCCCGGCGCTGGCTAGCGCCTTCTTCTTACGCAGACAGGCAGTAAACTCCGAACTCTTCAAGTGTCAGTATTGTACCTCGATACAGCGCTGCCAGCAAGTAAAAAAATCTTGTTACGGCATACGCCTTATGACGTCAGTCAGTACTAACTCTATATGGGCGACAGCTATAATCTTCCACAGCAGTGTCAGGAAGAAGAAGATATTGTAAATTCAGACTATACTTCAACTTTTGTAGTCCTGTCTTCCTCAGTTGCGTGTAATATTACGGTATATTGATAATTTTTACTTATGGATCGTCTGACAGCAACTGAATAAAACACAATTTTAGTGCCATACGCGTTTCGCCTTTATTTTCTGCAAGGCATCATCAGTGGCAGTTTCTTACATATTACGCTCCTGTGGCATTTTTGGTGTTGTTCGTCTTCTTATGAATGGCAAACCGCAAATTGGCATTCATAAGAAGAAGAAAAACACCAAAAATGCAACAGGAGCGTAATATGTAAGAAACTGTCCACGCAACCTGCCACTGATTATGCCTTGCAGAAAATAAAGGCGAAACGCGCATGGCACTAAAATTGTGTTTTATTCAGTTGCTGTAAGACGGTCCATAAGTAAAAATTATCAGTATACCGTGATAGACTATACGATTTATTTACACTATAGTCGACATTATCGTCTTGAGAGATTTAGCGACTGTTTAGACAATTAAGATAATTCTCAGATCTTGTTCCGTTTCAGTTGCAAAATTTTAATTAGATTACATGCTTCTGTCACCGTAAATTATCTTCAGATATAAGCAGCATCAACAAAAGCAATACGAGGATATGGAATGTAGTCGAATTAACTCGGGTGATGCTTAGGGAATTAGATTAGGAAATGAGACACTTAAAGTAGTAAAGGAGTTTTGCTATTTGGGGAGCAAAATAACTGATGATGGTCGAAGTAGAGAGGATATGAAATGTAGACTGGCAATGGCAAGGAAAGCGTTTCTGAAGAAGAGAAATTTGTTAACATCGAGTATAGATTTAAGTATAAGGAAGTCGTTTCTGAAAGTATTTGTATGGAGTGTAGCCATGTATGGAAGTGAAACATGGACGATTAATAGTTTGGGCAAGAAGAGAATAGAACCTTTCGAAATGTGGTGCTACAGAGGAATGCTGAAGATTAGATGGATAGACCACATAACTAATGTGGAGGTATTGAATAGAATTGGGGAGAAGAGGGGTTTGTGGCACAACTTAACAAGAAGAAGGGACCGGTTGGTAGGACATGTGCTGAGGCATCAAGGGATCACAAATTTAGCATTGGAGGGCAGCGCGGAGGGTAAAAATCGTAGAGGGAAACCAAGAGATGAATACACTAAGCAGATTGAGAAGGATGTAGGCTGCAGTAGGTACTGGGAGATGCAGCAGCCTTCACAGGATAGAGTAGCATGGAGAGCTGCATCAAACCAGTCTCTGGACTGAAGACCACAACAACAACATAAGTAGTTGCGTCAGCAATCCGTCTCGTCTACTCAGAACCACATATCAGAGTACTTTTGTGCTTGTGGTGCAACTACCTACATCTGAAGATGAGACAGAATGATTGAAACATGTAATCTAATTAAAAATGTGCAACTGAGACGTAACAAGAAATGAGAATACCTTAACTGTTTGTTTACTTATACATTATTAATTTGATTCCATGGTTGTTTCTCGAGACTTGCGTGACGAATTTTCTGCGTCAACAATTTGTTGCTTGACGATAGCTAACTTTAATCAACGCTTTCAAAACATAAAACTGCGGTAATGAAACTTGATGTAAGTCCGCTCCAGTGAGACTCATTTTTATGATTCCATACCTCAGTCGGTAAACACTTTATTGTCTGTCTGTTCTTTTCTAAACTGTTTTTCTCAGGAATGGGTTGACATATCAATTCAAATCTGTTACGTATTAAGGTCTACGGTCAATTGGCGATGTACAAAAGTGAAGCTTCAGAGTGAATGCGATTCGAAGATACGGCAATTTATGTCACATTTTTTTGGTACTCGCAGGCAAGGTTTCACCCTACAACCAAAGAAAAAATTCCTAAAAGTAATCACTTGTAACTACATTACACGAAAGTATTCTTTTGTCATTTCTTATAAGACTGTCGGTCTGTCCGTCTGTTAAGTCCCCCTTTGTTTCAGGAACGCATAGACCTATCATGTTGAAAATAGTGGTACTGTCGTACCTTGATGATATAATAAACATTATTCTCTAGCTCAGTGCAATCAAAAGATACGTCCATTTATGTCAGATACTTTTATTAATCAAAACCTGCCAGGGTATTTCCCGTTGATCTAGACTCATGAAACTCGCCCAGATCCAGGGTTTCACAGTACAACCGAAGAAAAATTCCGAAAATGGTAAATTTGTTGTTCTATCAAAGAAAATATTATCCTTTTTTCATTTGTTATCCGTCCGCCTGTTAAGACTCCTTCGTATGAGGAACGATTGCATACATCAAGTTCAAATTTATGTCCAATATTAAGGTTTATGTACCCTTGGTGACGTAAAAGCGTGAGGCTTCTAAATCAATGCTATAAAAAGATGCTTTCATTTATGTCACATGTTTTCAGAAACACAAACACACTCATCAAAACCTTTAGGCTACTACCTATTGAACTAGAAGCATGAAATTTTGCAAGACTAAAGGTTTCACAGTACAAGTTAAGGGAAAAAACAAAAAAATCACTCACTTGTATCTAAAAAAATGGTTCAAATGGCTCTGAGCACTATGGGACTTAACATCTGAGGTCATCAGTCCCCTAGAACTTGGAACTACTTAAACCTAACTAACTTAAGGACATCGCACACATCCATGCCCGAGGCAGGATTCGAACCTGCGACCGTAACCGTTGCGCGGTTCCGGACTGAAGCGCCTAGAACCGCTCGGCCACAACGGCACGCTGCAACTACAATACACAGAAAAATATCCTTTTGTCACATGTTATCCGACTTCAGACTTGTATTTAAAACATTCTCAAAGGTCTTGAATACTTATGATCGATATCTTGTCATTCAGTATCTGTGTTGATAACAGGAAAAAATGATCAAGAATCTTGATTCCTGGAATGAATAAACTGTCTGTATACATAATAAAATTTGTACAGAACCTTCAGCGTACTAGTCTTACTCGCTCCTGGCCAGTTTCTACAAAGACGGACAACTTTGTGGTGACCTTGTTTGTTAACGACTGACGCGGCCTGTTCATGAAATGTTCCACCTCAAATATCATCCTCCTCGTTCTGGAAATTCAGTTGTTTCTTCATCTCAGCAACGGGGAAGCAGACGCTGGCTAATTTCTCAGGAGAATACAGTGGTGTAGGTGGAGGTGGGGGTGGAGGTGGGGATCGAAGTAGGCAGAATTTGGTAGCCGAAGGATAGCAGCGCGGGTGACTGTGTCACATGAAGAATGAGAAGAGGCACTGTCGTGGAGCAGGAACACCACCATGAACACACATCGTTACCTTTCCCGATAATGGCTGTGTCTTCGCCTTTTTCAGCTAAGTGTTCTATGACATTTATGTGTGTAGATGAACAGGTAGAGTTTTGGACTATGTTGTCAGGCTTAGTGACTACTAACTGGGTTAGAATTTTAGCTAACAACCAGAAGTGCGAAGTACCTTTGATGGGAACCAGAATAAGAGCGTGGTACCTGCACATTTCCTGTGTTCCAAGATTTGAAATTTTCACTCTAAATGGATGCAGTTTATTTAACTTCAGTTACTTCTATATTTACTAAGAATATACAGTTTTAATAGAACTATTAATGGTCAGTGTACACTTTCGTAGTGCTATTCACCCCAACCACGCCAATATTCGTTAGGCTGCATGCGGTCAGTTGCTACAGTCAGTAAAAAAATTCTAAAGTGGTGCAGCTCATCGAAAAATAACTTTTTTCTTTCATTTTGGGTAACACTCAGGTGACTTATTAGTGCAGTGGTTCATCCATTTCTTTGACTTCAACCGGCATTGTGCCGCTTGGCGACAAATGCTAGTTGTGGGTGCCCTGGCGCCACCTGTAAGTGGCTACTGTGGAGAGTGCCGTAAGCGGCAAACGTGGGCAGTCTGTTGTGCGTCTGTGTCCAGGAATATCCGAGCAGTTGAGGAGTTGCATTCGTACTGGAATCCGGATTCGCGCCATCACAATACGAATTATAATTATCTACAACACCTTGAAGAATATTATAGGCGTACAGGAGAAGTTGCAGACCGGGGAAAGTCTTTTGTGAGTGGATACATAGTATTCCAAGGAATACGAAATGCAACCGGTACGTTTCGTGTGTTACCTAATGGGGCCTATTTAATCCACACATTGTTAGACTGTATACCCTTCCTAATATTGTGGACTTGATGTTGGCTATTCAGAGGTTTCCTTTACAAACTTGTTTGGTTCGGCTTAAATAAGGGAATTTGTTCAGAGAACGTAGATGGCGCTACCAGTTAGGAAGTGGTCATTACAGACATAGCTTGCTAGGCACTGGGGCTTGTGTTTATGAAATTTTAACTACTGTGGGCGTTCGGCGTTAATGTTGTACGCCCCAGTTGTAAGGAGTGATATCTTGACTTAAGTTTTACCCTGATTTGCAGAGTATCCATGTAGATGTAGACTAGCACAGCCAAAAGGTGCGTTCGTGGCCAAGAGAAGTATACTCACATGAAACATATATCTTACAAGGGGAGGCCACGACGTTTGGAACACGGATTTACTGCAAACTTCTTACACTCGTAGTACTCCATTAGAACAACAAAATGTGTAAGTAGTAGGGCGTACTTGTGAAGCATTATTCAGAAAATCGCAAGATAATTTCGATCGTCAAATATCGTCAAATATAGACACCTGTGCATGGCCCTTTTTTCCAGGAAGCGCCGGCAGCCGAGCGGAGGCGGCAAGGTAGCTCAGCGTGTTCGGTCAGAGGGTTTAGCGACCCTCTGTAATAAAAAAACTGCATGAACGGATCAACGAACAACCTGAACGGATGTCATCGGACGTCCGCCACGAAAAAAATTCAACGAACAATGTAGAACAAAATGAGATTTAGAAAAAAAAAAACAGTGGTTAGCGTTCATGCACCGTAATTGATGGGTCGCTGGATCGAGTCCCGATCGTCAGTTTTTTTTTCTACCACATTTTCTTGGCTACTTATATTAGAGTTATAGTAATGGGAAAAATACGTGTAATCGGATGAGATTTTATTAAATTTACAATGTTATTTGGCAGTCTACAAATTTTTAATATCACAAATAATGTAATATTCATAACTACCGACTCATAAATGGCCAAACGCATAAAGTGATACTGGAAATGTATTCTTGTCCGTGATTTGAGAAATCCCTTATACCTGGAAGGAGCCCGAAACGATTTGTTACCTCCAAGTGCTGACCGGCACAGACGGCTTTCGAAAGATGTGCAATTAATCGTCGATTTCGACATTCCGATTACAAGTTGCGGGATGGTATTTTTCGTAACAACATGCAAAACAAAGTTAAACGGCACCAGCTGCATTGAATAAATGCTATGTTTCCGCACACGCTAGGTGTTTTTATGTTTTCCGTGGAAAAACAAACCTCGTTAGCATTTTCAAAAACCTCTCTTTCAGCCGATAATTTGGAAACAAACCATGAGTAACGCAGCGTTTCCTTAAATATCGGCGCTGATCATCGGTCATGCAGTATCAGGTGTATTTTAATAGCGTCTTCACGAGAAGAAATTTCTCGTTCTCTTCCGATTAAATATGAACAATTTTGAAGACAAGGACAAGCATACACTGTCAGTATCACTTTATGCGTTTGGTCGTTTACTAGTCGGTAGTTATGAATATTACATTATTTTTGATAGTAAAAATTTGTAGACAGCCAAATAACATTGTCAATTTAATAAAAGTTCATCCGATTACACGTATTTTTCCCATTACATCAATTGTAATATATATAGTAAAGAAAATGACTGTGTTAGAAATTAAAAAAAAAAAAAAAAACTGACTAGGGGGCTCAATCCAGCGACCCAGCGATTACGGTGCATGAACGCTAACCGCTTTTTTTCTCTTTTTTTTCCTGTGGAGCAACATTTAATAATAACAAAGCGTTTTAAATTATCAAAAGCGATGGGCAGCAGCAGGCGCTTTCGATACGGAACGGGGGAGTGCAGCGCCGCTGCTGTCGCCGCGGCCGCGGCCGCGGCCGCTGCCAGTAGCCAGCAAGTGGATCCCGGAGCTTTGCCGCATGCGACGTCCAGAGGAGGACACTCTGCAAGAAATCTGACGCAAAATGATTACTGGATAAAATTTTGTTATCGGTGTGTCAGAAAGTGAATCTGCGCTACCATTACATTCACGTCTTCAGCATTCAGAGAGAAGAGGCTAGAAAATTTTTTTTGCGCCAGCTGGTCTCGATCCACAGACATTGTAGACAAACACAATGCACGCGACCGCTTTTTTTGCCACTTTTTTTGTTATTTATTTTTTTACATGATTACATTTAGGAAACGTGTACAATGAGAATTCTAGTAACTAAGTGTTACAAGTAAGTGTTACAACAACAATGGTGGCATAAAAGAGTAATAAAAAAAATAAAAATGTAAATCAATGATGCAATTCCAACTAAAAGGTTCTTCAATAAATGTAACTGGTTCCACTTGGTGCTTCGCCATCGTTATCTCATATCTCCAACAGCGCCTTTGAAGGGCATCTGCAACAGAGGCATTCTGCTTCGCTAGTGCCCCAAGGAAAACAGCATCCTTGCAGTAGCCTGTCTCTTCCTTCGCTCATGGCTGACAAGGCAGATCGTTCACCCGTTAGTGTGATGCGGCACAGAACATTAACCGCAGCTTGGCACTCCCCAGCTGAGTGGGGGGTTAAGGAAAACGCTGCGTAAATAATTTGCGAAGAGCGCACGGTATTTCGGTGTGCGTTCGAGGTCATTGTGTGCATTTTGTAGGAACCACCAGTAATCAAGCTTCTCTCTCTCTCCGTCGCTAAAGATATAGGCGACGGTAAGTCCTTTGAAGCATGTAAGCGCATGATATTTTGTGGCCGGAAAGTAAGTTTCATCGGGACAGAGTAGCGTCTGAGGGTCAATCATATCAGGTGTGACCCGGAGGTAACAATACAATGTCTTCTGTGTTAGTCGCCAAACTCCGGACGATGATGCGCAAGTAAAACGATGTTCGTCGGTATCCAAGAGGTGACAATCTGGGCAATAAGGTGAGTCTGCCAGTCCAATAGTGTGAAGTCGCTGTCGTGTGGCATATTTTTGTTGGCGACCTGATACTACTTCGAACGCACCGTGGATGACAGAAAGTTGTGGTGTATCGTTTTCCACACTCTTGGCCAGTGAACTGTAGGGTACTTGTTTTCCACAACGTTATGGGGAACAGCCCGCAGAAGGTTGGTATCAAAATCTTTCGCCTTTGGTGGACGTGTGGCGGAGAGGTTCGAGCTGACATAGCTGCAATCAAGAATGAAGGTCGACACATGGGAGAGCTGTGGTCCGACGTCCGCCACCGACACCGGCGGGACGTTAGAGACTGGCATCAGAACCTGTAGTAAACGACCCGTGAGAGAGGTTTGTTGACTTTTCCATCGTTTCCTCATGTTGCTCATGTAAAGGGCAGCTGCTCTCGCCCTGACGTTGACCAATCCCAGCCCCCCTTTGTGCACTGGGAGGGTAAGAGTGTCGTATCGTACTTTAAATATACGACCTGCGGAAACGCAGTAACTGAAGGCCGCCTGAAGCCGGCGACCTATCTGCAGCGGTAGTGGGAGGACCTGTGCCACGTGGTTGAGTTTTGATGCCACGTAGAGGTTCAGGTATTCAACACGTTGTAGCTGATTCATGTCCCGGAGCAGTTTCTGTCGCACCATTGCGCGTATGATCTGTAATAAGCGTCGGTAGTTTGCTGCAGCTGTTTTACGTACATCGTTCTTGAACGTGGTTCCCATATATCGCAGATCAGAAACTGGTGGGAGGGGAGCGAGGGCTTCCGGTCCGAGTCCACGCCCAATATCCAACGCTGCCGACTTGTTGATGTTCAGAAAACTGCCTGCGGCGTGTCCGTAGCGCTCAGTCCAGTTTAGTACGCTTTGAACATCGTCATTGGAACGAACCAACAGTAGCAGGTCGTCAGCGTATGTCCTATAGCGAAAGGTGACGTCCCGCAGCGTGATGCCAGATAGGCGGTGGTTAAAGTCCCCTAGGAGTGGCTCGAGTGCGATTGCATAAAGGTAGGTAGAAAGGGGACAATCCTGTCGTAGAGACCTCTTAATGGGTACTGGTCCTACCTTCCTTCCATTGACCTGGACGTGTGAGCTGGCTGCGGTCCAAAGACGCCGTAGGGTGTCGATGAGGCCCGGGGGGAATCCCATACAGTCCATCACTCGTAGGAGGAAGTTGTGGTGCACTCTATCGATGGAGACGAGCGCCGCTCTCAGACGGCACGCAGAAGCGATCGCTATTAAGTCCCTGCAGTCACCGGTGGCCATGTGTATGTTGGCTTCTCCCCCTGCGACGTCTGTTCTGGAGCGAGAATCAACGGCAAAGTCGTCTTAATACGGCTCGCCATAATCCTGGCGAAAATATTGTAATCGGCGTCCAACATTGTAAGCGGCCGATAGTCGTTAATCGACAGCCCTCCACCTGGCTTGTGTACCGGTATGAGAAGTCCTCCGACAAACGCTGGTGGCACAACACAGTCTGGAGACATAAGTTCGCGGAACATTATAACCCAGCGAGGCATCATGATGTCACGGAAAGTCCGGTAGAATTCGATGGGCAATCCATCAGGTCCAGGAGACTTATTGGCCGCACCTTTGTCTACGGCGTCTTCTACTTCTTCGAGTGAGATTTCCTCTGTTAGTGCATTCACGGTAGCCTCGTCGATAGTACGTGTTACCTGCTGTAACACTTCAGTAGTGGCCTCGTCATCGACGGTTGTTTCCTGGTAAAGATGACGAAAATAATCCTCCACCGCCTTTACTATAGTTGCTTGGGTAGTACATAAGCGACCGTCGTGTGTCCTGAGTTGTGTGATTAAATGTTGGCATTGTCGGCGCTTATCCGCCACAACGTGGTGCATAGCGGGTTCCTCTGCAACCGTTCGGTCGTGCAGTCGCTAGCGGACTACTGCACCTTCGGCGCTTCGTCAATGATAGTATGTGAGCCTTGATTCTGCTTTGGTCATGTTGTCTCTCCTGAGTGCCGCGTAGTAAAAATCGAGGGTCTGTCGATGCCACGCAGTCACGTCCTTGCCATATTGCATAAGTGTCCTACGGATTGCTGGTTCGGCACAGAGGAGCCACCACTCCAGGGTCGAGGTGTATGGTGGGTGGCAGCGTTCACAGTCAGTCCACGTTGCTGCAACTTGCCGACGGCAATCCAGGTCCTGGAGATGAGTTATGTTGAGCTTCCGAAAGCCATTGCTGCGCCAGACTTGTTGGGGGCGTAGGTGTATAGTGCAGATATAGGCACTATGATCGGAATAGGCCTGAGGCCATAGTTCGGCGTCCACCACACCTTGTGTGAGATCTTGTGACACATGTATGCGATCAAGTCGGCTGGCAGAATGACTGGTAAGATGAGTGTGGCCAGAGCGGTTACCGTGGACTTTTTCCCACGTGTCGCACAAGTGAAGTTCTTGGATCATCGCACTCAGTTCCGGACAGGGCATTTAATGTGGGATTTGGTCCCTGGGGTGAAGTACGCAATTAAAATCGCCGGCGAAGACGCTGTGGTCGTATCGTCCAAGGAAAAGGGGAGCGACATCTGTGGAGTAGAATCTGGCGCGGTCGTGGCGCCTTGTGGTACCCGACGGCGCGTAAACATTAATGAATCGGGTGTTGAGCGCCGTAAATGCTATTCCTCGCGCAGAGGGAAGATACGTGACGTCGGTAACTTCAATACCATCACGCACTAATATTGCCATTCCGGTGTCTGCAGGGCTACCGGGCGTCACATGTGTGGTGTAACCGTAAAAGTTCGGGACTGCAGTCGTTTTCACTTCTTGTAGGAAAGCAAAGTCAACTCCCATGGCTCGTATCGTTTCTTTCAAAAGTTGGATCTTGACAGGAGAACTTATCATGTTGATATTCATTGTCGCCAGGCGGTAAGCCTGGCAACGCGTTGTTTGGGCGAGGTTATCCATGTTGATGTTGGAGAGAAGCGGACATCGGAAGTGATGTGACCCCCCGCCGAACGCGGTCCTCCTTGTGCTGCTTACGCTGCACGATCCGGCGGCGCCTCAGCTGGCCGCGGATCGGGATCTTGTGTCTCGACGTCCTCGGCCCACGAAGCGGGCGCGGATGTCTGTTCACGTTCCATACCCTCGGAATGTTTGATAGTAAGGGACCGGGCGACTTCGCTGCCTGCACTGGTACCTTCCCGCTGCTCACCGTTTACGTTAATGGGCTGATGGTCGAAAGCTGCATGTTTTGCTGTCTGTTCTGCAAGGTTGGAGTCAGTGGAAACAGCCTCAGCTTCGCGGCTGGCTGCTTGAGTGGTCAGTTGTTCTTCCCCGGCCGAATGCGAACCGCTGTGTTCCGACACGGTCCGACGACGGCGCTTTCGGCGTTTCGGTGATCGCTGTTTCCGTACATGGCCTTTATTGTCAGAAGACGGCACTGACTCACGCCCCGCCGGGACAAACGCTTCGGTCGGTACAATAAGGGAATCAACTGCCATGTTGCTGTCGTCAATGTCTGTCGCGTTCGGTAGCTCCAGAGTCGTCGTACTATTTTCCACCACTGGCCAGGTCGGCGGATCATCCAGGTTTTTGTCCGTGGAAAGGGATTCCTGTATCGCTGAAACGGTCGGCTGTGTCTGTTGTGTGGAGAACGTCGTGAGCGCAGCCGCGTAAGTCACTGGTAGAACAGTTTTCGTCACTGGTGGTGCAACGTCCTTCGGTGGGAGTTGTGTGATCCGACGCTGGAGGCACTCGGAACGAAGGTGACCTTCCTTGCCGCATCCGGAACACGTCTTCGGCTGGCTGTCATAAATAACTGTGGCCCGGCGTCCTCCTATCTGTAGGTAGGATGGCACGTGTCGTTAGAGATCAATGCGCACTCGGCGTACTCCATTGAGTACTGGATACGTCTTAAACTGGGTCCATTTTTCAGCCACGTGTTCGTGTACCGTGCCCTAGGGGCGGAGCGCCGCTACAACTTCTGCCGCCGGGAGTTCAAATGGAAGTTCGAATATGCGTATAGTCCGCAGTCCCATTGCGGCATGGCCGACCTCGACGTTGCCAACATTTCCATCGGCGTGGCAGAAGCGGAGTTCTTGTTTCATCTCACGAAGCACCTTGTAGCATGTAGTTTCGTTTATGAGCTTTACACAGACTGTGCTACTGACGATCGAAAAGTGAATGCCGACAATGTCGGCAGCCGGGATCTTGGCTTCCTCTTTTAAAAAGCGTTCGACTTCGAGCACCTTTGGTCGGGTAAAGTCGTTCCGAAATGTGAATTTCAAGGTTGATCTTCTGTATTGGTTTACCATGGTCTTGTAGCGCTACGGCGTCACGTTAGTGTCGGCCGAAGAAAGTAAACAAGGCGCGCGGGCCCTCTCTGATGGCGGAGAGCACAAACTGCACGTCTGCTTCGCTCGGCTGCGAGAGCCGCACTCAGTTATGCGTTTGGTCGTTTACTAGTCGGTAGTTATGAATAATACATTATTTGTGATAATAAAAATTTGTAGACAGCCAAATAACATTGTAAATTTAATAAAAGTTCATCCGATTACACGCATTTTTCCCATTACATCAATTGTAATATAAATAGTAAAGAAAATGACTGTGTTAGAAATTAAAAAAAAAAACTGACTAGGGGGACTCAATCCAGCGACCCAGCGATTACGATGCATGAACGCTAACCACTCGGCTGCCGGTGCTTCCTGGTAAAAATGGCCACGCACAGGTGTATATATTTGACAACATTTGACGGTCGAAATTATTTTGCGATTTTCTCAATAACGCTTGAGAAGCACGCGCTATTGCTTACACGTTTTGTTGTCCTAATGGAGTACTACGAGTGTACGAAGTTTGCAGTAAATCCGCGTTCCAAACGTCGTGGCGTCCCCTTGTTAGTTTGAGGGAGAAATTTCTGAGTGTCTACGTTTGGAGCACAGCATTGCATGGTACTGAAACATGGACTGTGCGAAAACTGGAACACAAGATGATCGCCGGCCGCGGTGGTCTCGCGGTTCTAGGGGCGCAGTCCGGAACCGTGCGACTGCTACGGTCGCAGGTTCGAATCCTGCCTCGGGCATGGATGTGTGTGATGTCCTTAGGTTAGTTAGGTTTAAGTAGTTCTAAGTTCTAGGGGACTGATAACCACAGCAGTTGAATCCCATCGTGCTCAGAGCCATTTGAACCGTTTGAACAAGAGGATCGAAGCATTTTAGATGTGGTGCTACAGAAGAATATTGAAAATTAATTGCACTGATAAGGTACGGAATGAGGAGGTTCTAGGGAGATTCAGCGAGGAAAGGAATAAATGGAAAACACTGACAAGAAGGAGGGACAGTATAATAGGATGGCTGGATGGTAGGACATCTGTTAAGACATCAGGGAATAACTTTTGTGACACTAGAGCGACCCGTAAAGGGCAAAATTGTAGAGGAAAACAGAGATTCGAATACCTCCAGCAAATAACAGAGGACATAGTTTAAAAATAAAAATAAATTGATAACTCAGGCTAGAAGTAAGATACAAATATGAAACTTGTGTCGAATTGTTGAAAACTATCAAAGTTTTTTTTTTCTGTTTTAGGTTCGCATTACGTAAGTAGTGGGTGAGGTGCAGTGCCCAAGAACCCGTGTTAACCAATCAGGAGAATGCACCGTGTGTCCTGTGGTACCATGAGACACGATCACCAACCACAGTGCACAGACACTCCCAGGCAACAATTGGAAGGAATCCACCTGGTGTCAAGAGCATTAAAGCCTGGTATGAGAAGTTCAAGAACACAGGATCGGTTGCTGACCTTCCGAGGTCTGGTCGACCAAGAACCTTAGCAGACAGGGTGGAAGCTGCAAGGCAGTCTTTTCTGCGAAGTCCGAAGAAATCGGAGCGCAGGGCCTCACATGAATTACAGATGCCAAAAAGCTCTCTCCATGACATTTTACACAAACGTTTATTGTTTCGTGTATACAAAGTGCAAATCGTTCAGGCCTTGTTGCCCAATGACAGTACACGTCGAAATGACTTTGCGGTCGAAATGCTATCGCGTATTGAGGGCGATGATGGTTATCTCAGACGAATTGCCTTTTCCGACGAAGCGACCTTTTTTGTCAGTAGGGTAGTGAATCGCCATAATGTGCGCATTTGGAGTCACAACCCCCTGGCGAGGTCATGGAGTGCACCAGAGGCAGTCCAAAGGTGAAGGTTTGGTGCGCGCTATTGCACGATCGAATTATCGGCCCATTCTTCTTCGCTGAGGCTACCATCACATCTGAAGTGTATCTGGACATGTTGCAACTGTATGCTGTTCCTCAGATGCTTCCACACCCGGGTTCCCGGGTTCGATTCCCGGCGGGGTCAGGGATTTTCTCTGCCTCGTGATGGCTGGGTGTTGTGTGCTGTCCTTAGGTTAGTTAGGTTTAAGTAGTTCTAAGTTCTAGGGGACTTACGACCACAGCAGTTGAGTCCCATAGTGCTCAGAGCCATTTGAACCATTTGAACCTCAGATGCTTCAGTATCACCCCGATGTCTTGTTTCAGCAAGACGGTGCACCGCCTCATTGGGGTTTGGACGTCCGTGCCTATCTCAATATGACCTTTCCTGGGCGATGGATTGGTCGTGATGGGCCAACGGTTTGGCCTCCACGCTCTCCTGACATAACCCCATTAGCCTTCTTTTTATGGGGTTATGTCAAGGACGAGGTCTACCGAACACGTGTACCAGATCTTGAAACCCTGCGGCAACGGATAACCACAGTCGTTGAATCGATCCCTGCAGTGATGTTGGCTAATGTGTGGACGGAAACTGAATATCACCTAGATGTGCTACGTGCTACCAAGGGTGCTCATATGGAAGTTTACTGATGTGTGAAAAAAACTTTGATAGTTTGTAAACAATTAGACACCAGTTTCATATGTGTACCTTACTTCTAGCCTGAGTTATCAATGTATGTAATCAGAGAAAGACTTTTCGGACACCCTGTATATTCATAACTGACAGCATGCAGTTAGACAGGCGAGAGGAATGTCGTCGCATAACTACGGGGACTGTGGGTGGTACAAAACTCTTAAAAGGACGTTGAACAGTAATCTGAGTGCCCAGAAGAAGAACATTAGCTAGCCAATCGGGTAAGTGGCTACTCCCAGGGAGAAAGATCTGGAGATCGCCCTGGAGAGAAACCTGTCAGTGAGACGACAAAGGGGCCGAATTGGGGGTAGAGTCGAAAGAGGACATAGGCTTCTGAGGGTCTTCCGCTGCGTCACCAAAGTCGAACATCCTCCTCCGGCCACTGCCAAGACAAGCCTCAACCACCGACACCATGCCTTCACTGGGGCACGCCGCTAGCAGTCTGCACTGAGTCGTAACATTGTCCAAACATTGCATCTTGACTGCGCTACAGCTCCCTCATCCGAGTATGCGTTTCAGGTCTGCCTGTTCCATAGCAAGCACGAATTAACAACCCTGGTAGCGTACCTCACTATTTTTATTGGTGTTTTTTCTGTGTTGCGGTAGCCAGTCTTCGACTGGTTTGATGTAGCTTTCCTTGCTACTGTATCCTGTTGCAAGGTTCTTCATCTCCGAATAACTACTGCAACTTAACATTCTTCTGAATCTGCTTACCGTATTTATCTCTTCGTCTCACTCTGAGACTTTTACCGCCTCCCCCCTCCCAACACACAGTTGCCTCTAGTATTAAATTGGTGGTCGCTTGATGTCTCATAATGTGTCTTCTCAACCTATCCAGTTTTGCGGTCATGGTATGCCACAGACTTCTTTTCTATCCAATTTGCTTCAGTACCTCCTCATTAGTTACGTCACGAAGCCATTTAATCTTCGGCACTCTTCCGTAGCACCACATTCCGAAAGCTTCTATTCTCTTCTTGTCCAAACAATTCTTTCTCTCCCATACAGGGCTAAACTCCATACAAATAGTTTCAGAAAAGATTTCTTAACACTTAAATCTATATTTGATATTAACATATTTCTGTTCTTCAGAAATTCCTTTTTCCACTGTTAGTATACATTTTATATTCTTTTTACTTCGCCTACCTACCTCCCGCCAGACGTTCGAGTACTCCCACGGGCATGGGTGTGTGTGTTGCTCTTAGCTTAAGTTAGTTTAAGTAGTGTGTAGGTCTAGGAACCGATGACCTAAGCAGTTTGGTCCCTGAGGAATTCACACACATTTGAACTTTGCCGTCATCCGTTATTTTGCTGCTCAGATAACAACTCGGTCATTGAATTAAGTGTCTCGTTTCCAAATTTAATTCCCTCAGCATCACCTGATTTAATTCGACTACATTACATTTCCTTTGTTTCGTTTTTGTTGATGTTCATCTTAACTCTCCTTTCAAGACACTGTCAACTCTGTTCAACAGCTCTTGCAACGTCTTTGCTGTCTTTGACAGAATTACAGTGTCATGGGCAAATCTCAAAGTTTTTATTTCTTCTCCCTGAACTTCAGTTCCTACTCCACATATTTCTTCTGTTTCCCTTACTGCTTGCTCAATGCACAGACTGAATAACATTGGCGATAGGCTTCAACAGTGTCTTACTGCCTCCTCGTTTGCTCCTTCCTTGTCATGCCCCTCGACTCTAGTTATTGACGTCTGGTTTCTGAACAAATAGACATTTGCTCCTTTCATTTTACCCCTGCTATCTTTAGAATTTGAAAGAGTTTATTCCAGTCAGCATTGTAAAACTTTCTCTAAATCTACAAATGCTATAAACTTAGGTTTACTTTCCTTAACGTATTTTCTAAGACAAATCGTAGGTCCAGTACTGCCTATGTGTTGCTATACTTCCTGAGGAATCCCCACCCGGAGATCCGAATGGGGGACTATTTTATCTCTGGAATATTTAACCCAAGGGGATGCCATTATCATTTAACCATACGGAAGAGGTGTGTGCCCTCGTGAAAATTACGGCTGTAGTTTCCCATTGCTTTCAGCCGTTCGCAGCACCAGCATAGAAAGGCCGTTTTTGTTGATGTTACAAGACCAGAGCAATCAATCATTCGGACTGTGGCCCTGCAACTGGTGAAAAGTCTTGTGTCCATCTTCAGGAAACACACATCTACCTGGCTTGTAAACCGATACCCCGCTGTTGTGGTTGCACCTGTGGTACGGCTATCTGTATCGCTGAGACACGTAAGCCACCCCACCAACTGCAAATTCCATGGTTCATGGAGGGTGATAACGGGCGAAGCAGTATTTCCATTTCGCTCATAATCGTAAATCGTGAACTGTATATGTAAAGCTCTGGTCCAAATGCATTTTTGCTTTTAAAAATAAATGTTTGTGACTAATCTCAGTGCGTACTTGTTTCTGATGCTCCTAATCCTTTATTTGATATGCAAATGACGGACTGTAGTGCAGTCTCATATAATGTAATCAACAAGTGTCGAAAGGAAGACCGTAAGGCGGCAAAAATTTAAACAATAAACGAATGTATAATCTTACGTAATCTTAGGACACCGAATTTTTCAATTCAATTCAGTATTGTATCATAGTATTTTTTAGTGTGAATAATGTTCCAATACAAACTTCTGAAAATAAATTTAGTTCTGGAATGTGGTATCCACAATCGAAGTTAGTATTTTCAGGATGAAAAGATAACCCCCACAGCTATTGTCGAGGCAGGGATTATACATACCTTTGTAAACACAAATGAAAACCCAAGAAATTTCACAGAGTGTTAGCTGAAATTTTAGCGTTTCTGCAAAATGAGTCAGTGCACTGTGTGGTGTAGTATACGCTCGACTGTGCGACAATGTACATGATGAATAGAAGGAAAAAAATATGAACAGATTTCGAATAAGTCCGCAGCAAATATGAGCATGTAGTGCCATAAGAAAAACTACAAAATTTCTTGGACGAGCAAGGCACACATGTTACAGAAACTGGCGTTTGCGCGTTTCAAGAATGCTCGATATAATTTACAGGATGTGCAAATTAATGACCTACCGGGTTGTGCACATCAAACTGCGTGTGACATAGATTACAGTGCTTTCAAGGGAAGCAGTGGATGGTTGTTTAATTGCAATGAGAGTTACAGAACTGGAACACATAAGATGCTGAAACTTCAAAGAAAGCGTCAGCTTGACGATGCAAACTGCGGAATCTGCCGAATAGTTATAGATGAGATAAACAAACGTATCACATCGTTCAGTAAGGAATTTGTTTTCAACTCCAACCAAACGGGATTTGAAGAGGAAATGCATGTGTAAGGAAACCTGGAAATTAGAGGTACGAAGAGAGTTGAATATAGAAAAACTAACATCAGTGCCTTAACGCATTCGTATACAATTATTCCGATGGTTAATCTGAATGGTAGATTATCTGGAAAGTTGCTTATTGTGCTGCGAGAAGTTGGAGGTGCTCTGCCCTCTACGACTTTTTCCCGTGTGCGTGATCTTGCAAAGACAGTAGGGCAAATTTACGTCACAGCAAAATAAGAATTGGAAAATTGATGTAAGAGAACTTCAACTAGGGTCCGTGCACTGCTTTTGGCAAACAGATGCTAAAAACAGCTTGTATTTGCTTGATTTCTGGTCTGTGTATAAAAGTCATACTCCGTCACAGCAAACTATTCCTCCTGAGAAATGAAATGTATGACAATACAATTCATAGCACCTGCAACCTATGGACGAATCCAGCCTCTGGATTTTTGTGTCTTCCGTGCCTATAAAGCATATTGTCGAACTGTCTGCAGCTACACCTTAAAGGATAGCCAGTTTCACGATAAGGTGCATGACAGACTGTTTCGCATTCTGTTGCATGCTATCACAGTCCATCAGTTCTTATAACCCCGTTACACCAACATGATTCTATATGCATTCTTTAAGAGAGGTACGTAATTGAACGTCCTGCACCGTCTGTAACTGCCAAGGAGTTCGCCTTCGATCTTGATGGGGCGAACCTTTCCGATCTCTGTGGTGCGCCATTTTTCATTCGGTGATCGTGGTGGAAGTTTGTGGTTTGTTTTGTTCATTGCATGAATATTGACGATGCCATTTTGGAAAGTGTAGCACGTGCGTCCCATACAAAGTTGATCTCTGCATCTCCCGGACACTCCTTTTCTGTCGCCCTCCTCATACACATGGTGAGTCATCTGCAGCTAATATTTTTCCTGTCATAACTTAACACAACAATTTCAAATGAGCGTTACTAAAGATTGAACCTGCGACCCCCCACTCAAGTGATTCCTTGTGAGGCTTTCTCGTTTCTAGTATCGTGTACATTCAACGGTAGGCATTTACGCCATTAATTATGATACACACTGTATGGACTTTCCTTTATAAAAACAGAAGCACGGGGAAAATTCCCGTAATTTGAAGTCTTATCTAAAACTTCGTGTCTGTTTGAACAATTCAATGTCCAAACATACTAGACGAAAGTTCGTGGTTTCTCATAGGTAACTTGAGCGTAGCTTGGGACAACATTTAGTACTAGGCTTTATTTCATCAGAATCGGACGACAAAAATAAAGATGCCGTGATTTAAAAAATGGTTCAAATGGATCTGAGCACTATGGGACTTAACGAGTGGCTCTGAGCACTATGGGACTTAACATCTGAGGTCATCAGCCCCTAGAACTTAGAACTACTTAAACCTAACTAACCTAAGGACATCACACACATCCATGTCCGAGGCAGGGTTCGAACCTGAGACAGTAGCGGTCGCGCGGTTCCAGACTGAAGCGCCTAGAACCACTCGGCCACAACGGCCGGCTAAAATTTTCTCTTAAATAGATTGCTCGCCTTACGAGATCGAATACTTACTCATCTCGGTTTACTTCACTATAGAACCAATAGATGGAACTGACAGTTTCGTAAAACGCGAAAGAATCAACAGATGGTTCTGTTAGTTTCGTAATACGCCAGTGAACCTAGAGACGGCACTGATAATTTTGTTAAGAGAATGGCAGACATAATTTCGGAAATTTACTTCAGTGACTGAATTAAGCACTGTAGTCTTATCTTTACTAATGCAAACTAAAAGAGAATTTACTTGACTAGGGTATTCAGATTTACTGATTTCGAGGTTCGTGTTAAAAGTTTAATGACATCGCTTAGGTTCCTTTGATATGTTTTATTCATATTATTTGCTATGAAAATTGATTTATTAAGTTTTCTTTGTGATGTGGGTGTCAACTCGTTACATTTTGATTTCGTTTTGTTTACGAAAAAAAAAGCTTAGGAAACGGTGGAGTCTTTCTGGATACACCCAGTATGGCTTAAACACAGAGGGCCATGCAGTCTCAAGAAACCAATGAAGATCGTGAGCACAGACTTGCTGCGGCTTGAGAACATCAGACTTTAACTCGCTCTTTGGAAAGTCCTCCCGAAAGCGAGGCGCGATTTACTTCTTGTTGAGTGCGTCATGCATTATTTCCCTCCTCAGAACTCTTCAATGACAGACGCTTTGATGTTATGTCTGTTCAACGCGACATGATGGAACCAGAAACTTCCACGAAAGTGGTGCAGGTGAGCAAGTTCTTAATACCCTCAATTAAGCTTATCCTTAACGATGTACCATTTAAAACGTATACAATTCCTGGTGACCGTATGTTTTGCCATGAACATAAACAAAGCACAAGGTCTTAGAAATCACGAGAAGAAATCCTTTCAAAGTCAGAAAAACGAATAGTTACACAGGACGAAGATAGATCCACAGGATTTGCGTTAACTGCTGTTCCTTATATATGTGAATGACCTTCCAGTTCACAACCAGAATGCATAATTGTCATTTTTTGCAAACAAATACTTGTGTTATAATGAATCGTGTTAGAGGCAAAGGACAGTAGAGCTTGTTAATGATGCTTTTCAAAAAATTCTCTTAAAATGGATCTCCTTTGATTCTGAAAAGCAAACACTATATTCAGTTCTGCAGAACAAGTAAAGTCACAAGAACAACTGATGTAAGAGTCAATAAATAGTATAGAGTGCTCAAAGTTTTTGGGTTCACATGTTGACGAAAATGTGAACGGGGAAAAGTCTGTTTGGTACTGAGCCGCTTAAACGATTAAGTACAGCTAAATTTGGCCCCCAATACTTACGTGTTTTGGAAACAAACGAATCGAGCTCCTACGATATTTTCTATATTTGCACTTTTTAATGTCTGATGGAATAATTCTATGGGCTAACTCACCACTTAGAAAAAAATTATTGATTACACAAAAGCGAACAAGAACAATAATATGTGATGTTCACCCACAGTTAGCATTTAGTCACCTATTCAAGGACGGAGGCACCGTCGCAATACATATATTCGCTATTGAAATTCGCCATAAACAATCCATCACCTTTTGAGAAAAACAGTTATGTCCCTACCTTCAACACCAGATGAAAAATAACTTTTACTGCTCATCATTAAAGCTATCAGTTGCTCAGAAAAAGAGTTGAATATACACCAGCAACGACTGTAATGGCTTTTACTGCCCATTATTAAAGCTATCAGTTGCTCAGAAAGGAGTTGAATATACACCAAAAACGACTGTTGTTGTCCTAGTGACATAAAATTTCTGAGAGGTAACAAAAGCAAGTTTTAAATCCAACGTAAAATCATTTCTTCTGGGCATCTCCTTCTATTCCATAGTCGAATTTCTATTTAACAACTGGTACCTTGCAATCAAATAGAAAAAAAAAGAAATAAAAATTAAAAAGCCTTGTTTTTAAATGCAGTTGCACGAGTAAGACTAAAAGAAATAATTCGTTCTTCAATGTTAACAAAAATTGACTCGTTCCACATCATTTCGATAAAAGAATCGTTCAAGTGATGTATGGGACGTGTAACTAACATCATAACTAACTAACAAACAGCCTCACATGTACCATTTAAAGAAAGACATTTTGATTATGTTCGATCCAACGAGGATGAAGACAGTATTGGTTACCTTTTAATGATTCGGATATTTCATTTTAACACCTTCCCTCACACCTATATTAAACAGCCATGGAAGTGATTTTTGCTTTCATATTATTGGTGGATGAGACTGCCAAACGTAACAGTAGCGTCCAATCCCTTTCACACTTTACAAAGAGTTTTTAAAATATTTATCTGCCATAGGTGTGCAATTCTTTTCATGTGATTTCGTATGTACACAATGAATTTATATTCGTTACATCTAACAGTGAAAATCTTTTATACAGGATGGGGCAAATAAAAGTGTCCTGGAGAACAGAGTTCCATGATACAAAGAAACACAGTAGAGTAAAGGAAATATGGTACTACACTGACGACAGCAGATGTTGAAAGTGACCACCATCCATATCTTAGCACTTTTGGGCCCTGGTCAGCCAGTTGCTGAAGGCAGATCGTAGCTGGACTACTGGAATTACTGCAATCTCTGCCGAAACATTCTGCTGTAGTTATTGAAGACCATGAGGGTTTTTGCGATACACGTCAGACTTGAGCCATCTCCCCCCCCCCCCCCCCGCCTTTCCCCCTCACACACACACACACACACACACACACACACACACACACACACACAGAGAAAATAATCGCACACTGACTGAGGTGACCTGGGTGACCAGCTAGGGCATCGATCAGACTTACTTCTGCTGACAACTCTGTGAGGCGTGAATATTGTGTAAATGTACCTCAAGGTTCGGGCAGCTGATTGGGCAGTTGCCTATCCTGTTGGAAATAACTGTAGGTCTTTTTCTCCTCCGTAGTGCTGCCACAAATTGATATCCAATCGTATCCACTCGCGGGCGCCTTTTATTTTTTCCACCCGTTACAAACAATTCCCTCTACGTAAAATGTTCCTACAGTGCATCAGACGTTACGTTCGCACTTAAATCTCAAATAACGCTTTCATCTACCTATCTCAGAAAGTAAAGTGATTACAATGGAACAAGAAAAGCTAAATTGTACGAAAAAGAATACAGGAAATTTAAAAGAGAGGAAAAATTTTTTTTCGTAGTCTTCTACTGAGTTCAGTTCGGACTTAACACGTTTACACACGCCTTTCACTTCCAGTGGGACCATGTTTCGCATTTGCTTGCTCTAGCAACATTGTTTCTAGTAGAATACAATGTAGGATACACAAGGACGCGAGTTTACTCTGCCTGTGTAACGGATGAGAAGGTGGAAAGCCCGCGTGCCACCACAGACGTGCCTAAATATAGCGTTTCTGCAACGTGCGCTACATGAGAACGAACAACATCTCTTTGCTTGTATGTTAGCCGCTACTGTACAAAGCTCGTATTCTCCATAGCCGCCAACACATGAAGGAGCGGTGGTACGTATCTCTAAACATCATCGGCTTGTAGTAACACTGTTGACTTGTTTTGCTACCACAATCGCGATTTTCAAATTCAGGAAAGTGTACATGTACACAGCACATATATAAACAAAGAGATCATACTCTATTCCTTTTTGCACAGAGTGATTCATATACATTCTCCATGAAATGTTACAGAAATTTAGAGACGCACTGCCAGGAAGACACAAACGATTCTTTGTAAAATCATTTATTATCCACAAGCTTCATAAGAAAACTGACAACGATAAGTGTATTCAGTTGCCTATCCTTCTTCATTGACCTGTTCTCGTCCCTGTCCTGCGGATCGCATATAATTGCTAGTCTACATCGCATTACACAGGCGATCTCCTTTTTAATACTGGATGACAACGAAGCATAGCACTATGGAGACTAGTGTCAAATTTCGCTCTAGGCTGTTGTCACAATTCCTCAGTTACCTACAAGTGAACTTATGACATAGTTGAAAGTAAGGTTTTCGCCTATACTCTTCATATTATTGTGCCTGTGTCAAGACAAAGAAGGAAAAAAAACTACCTCTTCATGTATCCCACAGTGTTCATATATAGCCAACAGGAAGCAAAGGATCTTGTCACATAGCCTATACAAGTTTTTGATAAGTCACTTTCTGAGTGAGGGACAGTTACCACTGAAGTTTCAGAGGTTTGTATGTAGGTGGCGCTGCTTCTCCTGCTAGCCTATATGTAAATAACATTCAGTCTCACATAAAGCAGGAATAGTGATAGTTTCTGATGATACAAACACCATGAATAAAATCAGGAGGGGTGTAACAACAGAAGAATCAGCAATTAAATAATTAAAATAATAATGCTTGGTTACAGGATGAGGGTGAGCTCTTAGAGAATATGAAGAGGCAGGTGGGGGAAGGCGACTGAGTAAGTGTATATCAGCTCATAAAGGATTCTTGTGCTGTTGTACCTGCCATTACGGGAGGCCAAAGATTTATTTGTCCTAGCAGAATATGTAGAAATGATATTCTGTTTATTGTTACCATTCCTTACCTGATATCTTTTGGTATCAGGTTTACTATTGTTAAACATATTATAACAAAAGAAAGACACTACCTGAATATTAGCGGATCAGGAGCATCTAATTTGTTCCTTGCAAAAACAGAGGCATATATCCATTATTTTGTTTTGTAGCAGCAAACTCAGTGATATCATTAAAAGTTTAATTACCAAACAGTATTTTCATCAGGTATCATGCTATTCTGTACGCAAAGTATAAATAAAAGGATCGATTTAATTACATTTCGTTGTTTTATAAATATTTATTCTACCAAAATCAGTGAAGGTTCAACATAAAGTGTATGCTTTAAGCTTCTGTAACTGGGGTTTATAAATGTTATAAAATAAAGTTGGTTTCTTACTTCTTGAATCACCACTGTTGTGAAACAGGTGGGTGGTTAAACGGTTTTACTATTAACTGAATTACGAAAGCTTATGGTAGGTACGAGAAGGTTGACTAACTCTTCTGTAATCCTCTGAAAATCCATGTAGGCCTCTCATATCGAGAGGGATGCAGAAGCTGAAATGCTTCAATGTAATTATATCACATGGCGTAAAAGACACATATGCTTTCAGAAATTTTACAGTTCCTGAATTGCTCACATTATCGGTAATTTAGTTATTCAATCAATACTGAATTTCTGAAAACAAGTGCAGTGCACAGTTTTGTTTAAGTCACTTCCTGTATTTTTCTATACAATGTTTTATTGAGAAGCTTTCCTTAAAACTAGAGATGACTGTCATACAGCAGTAGGTATGTGTTCTCATACTCTATCGTAATCAATATGGAATCTCTGTGAGTAAAAACTGACTGACCAAATGGTTTATACTCATGAACTCATGATATTTGAAGAGAGTAATATAAAGGTTAACGTGAATTTTTCCTCTCACTTTCAGAGTATTTCTAATTTGATTATCTATCTTCTCCTTCACTCACCACTGTGTCATTGTTGTTCTTCTTATCTCATCACAGTGTCGAATGAGAGGGCACAGAGATTGACGGTAGTACGAATAGCACTCCAAATCCCAGTGATGACAGAATTTGTTAACTGCAAGGAGTTAACATATTTTCATTTTCTTATTCTTCTTTGTCTCCTTATTCTGCTTTGTGTTCCTCTTTTCCTTTTCACACATAACACACTGCCTGTGCTGATTACGTTTCAAAAGTGTACCTGGACAGTGATTTCTTCATCAAATCCACAAGTTTTCTGTCTTGATCAGTAATGATATACTTAATTCTGGAACGTATGTTACCACTAGTGGCACATCAATGTGCGAATTTGATCCTTCCACAATACTACTTCCAGGTGATATTGCAGGTCTGAACTGATGTAACTTGCTTACAGGAGCAGCACTGAGCGATGAACCTCCAGAAATGTGACAGTCAACGCATGGAACGTTAACATTGCAGGTATTTCTTGGACATTCAGCTGTCTTCAAGGTTCCTATTTCAGTTACATATCTCTCAAAACCTAAAACTAACCTTACATTATTATTCACCTAATTAACATCATTACATTACTCCTTACCTAGTACGGTTTGAGAGCTTTCCTGTAACTAATGTTCAGTTTTACGGTGATGCTTTTCTCTGCATCATCTTGATAGTAATTCTTGATGTTGTTTCCCCCAACAAGGCGGAAATAATATCAGGGAGTTCATAAGTTCAAATTTTTAAGCAACTCTCCAGAATTTCCTGGATACCTATCTCATTGCCGCCCAGAGTGGCCGAGCGGTTCTAGGCGCTACATTCTGGAACCGCGAGACCGCTACGGTCACAGGTTCGAATCCTGACTCGGGCATGGATGTGTGTGATGCCCTTAGGTTAGTTAGGTTTAAGTAGTTCTAGGTTATAGGGGACTGATGACCTCAGATGTTGAGTCCCATAGTGCTCAGAGCCATTTGAACCTATCTCATTATAAAAGTAGAAAGTGTTGTTTCTCTGTGCAATGTAGGAACAAAAGTTGAGCAAGCAGTTTAAAATGTGGGATAAAACAGATTTAATATGAGGTTAAGGACAGCAGCTATAGCTGAGTTTTAACCGACAGTATAAACTGCAGACAATGTTCAATGCCATCCATTGTGAAGCTGTCAGCATGTGCTTAAATACGTCCTAATTCATCTTGAGTTCAGGAACTATAAACAGAAGTCGTTGAAACCTTCCTACATCCTTCTGCATACGAGCAATCGTCTGTGATTACATTTGGCTAGTTATTGGATATGTTATCAGTTCAAAAGAACATAACCTGAATAATGTGGGAAAGATTACAGCTAATCATTTTCATGAGATGTAAATAGTGGTCTTCATACTGATTGAAAGTAATTTTGTATCATTATGAAGATTCATTTCGATTAGTTACTTGAAAGTGTTACCAATTGTGAAACTACAATTTAGTGAATTCGTATTTACTTAGGGAAATAATACGGTCACCAGTCTCAAAGTGGACAATACTTTTGCAACTTAACTGTGTTAGACTGAATTCTAGATTATGTAAAATTAATAATACAAATATGTATTACAATGGTCATTGTATTCTCAATAGAATATGCAGAATATCATAGAATCTAGATGTTCAGTTACTATTCTATTAAATAGTGCTTTTCACTCCGTTATCTGAATGGTCAGCGTGACAGACTGCCGTCCTAATGGGCCCGGGTTCGATTCCCGGCTGGGTCGGGGATTTTTCTCCGCGCAGGGACTCGGTGTTGTGTTGTCTTCAGCATCATTTCATCCCCATCCGGGGCGCAGGTCGCCCAATGTGGTGTCGAATGTAATAAGACCTGTACCAAGGCGGCCGGACCTGCCCCGCAAGGGGCCTCCCGGCCAATGACGCCAAGAGATTTGAAATCGTTGTGTATTTAATACTTTTAAAATAAAGAATTTTTTCTCATCTGTGATACTCTTTTGTTAGGATGATTCTGCTCATGGTAATAATGACTTGAATAAATAATTAACATAGGGTTAGAATTAAAGTTTTACACATTTACTGTAGTCTGACACATGAGTCTGCGATACCATCAAGTTTTTTACAGTTTTAATTTTCTGAAATGGTGTAGTCTTACTTCATGTCAAACTGCAAGCATGATATAATAACCCGGTGGCAATAATTGTTTTAGTGAAGGCTCTTCTTACAGCTGTGGGTAACTATTAATATACTGAGGCCACACAACACTCTTTTTCAGCAATTATCTTGAAGCCGCTCCTTTAATAAATAAATGTTACTATGGCCTAAAAACTGAATGTTCATTACATCCATAGAGCCTTCATACATTCATTGACACCATACCATCGACATATAACCATTTGCATGTGCTTTCCTCGCATTATGTTGCCGTCTTCCAGCTGTTTTACAGCTAACATCCAACTCTCTGCACGACATCAACACTCAATACTGTTCAGTAACACATACACATACGTACAACGTAAAAATACACTTAACATACACACAACATTTTGATTTTTATATGGGGATCGTCCTCGAATGAAGGATGATGTCCCACAAATAAATTAATATAGAAGTTTGGAAGGTAGGAGACGAGATACTGGCAGAAGTAAAGCTGTGAGACCAGGCGTGAGTCGTGCTTCGGTAGCTCAGATGGTAGAGCACTTGCCCGCGAAAGGCAAATGTCCCGAGTTCGAGTCTCGGTCGGGCACACAGTTTTAATCTTCCAGAAAGTTTCATATCAGCGCACACTCCGCTGCAGAGTGAAAATCTCATTCTGGAAATTCATATAGCTCCAAGGTCTTCCAAATGCTTCCCTTGGTTCTAAAGCAAATGCTGGAATGCCCCCATTTGCCCTACTGTCAGCTTGTCTGATAATTGTCTGAATAGAACCATTCCATCAGGGGATACAAGTATAGCAATATCATTAAGCTAACATTAACTAAAAGCGGTGAATCATCGTTAAGAGGTGGAAAGCATATTGATGTGGGAACGTACAAGTCTCGAGAACCTGAAAATTTACTTGATATTCCAATGAACGATCAGCACAGATCATAGGTGATGAGATGCTGACGGAAGTGAAACAGAGCGCAGGTCATGAGTCGTGCTTGGATACTCAATTGATCTCGAAAGTTAAGAATTCCAGGTCCATAAAGTATCACTAGTGGAACTACAAGAAAAAATATAGGTCGCTAAAGGAAGGCAGTTGTGGTTCTGGGTTTAATTCACTAGAGACTTTACTTCTCAAATATAAGTAAGTGGAATTGGTTATGATCTAATTGCCTTTTCAGAAGTAGATGTGAAAATAATACCGTCGCTTAGGTGAGAGTCCTTTACAGAAGCCGAACACCTGGTTGCCTGCGAAGTGTATGATAAATATGAATGAATTTAAAACACACTGCTGTTTCTGATTCAGTACCACAAATTGGCTGAGCGTAATATTAAGAAAATATTATTGACATTGCATAATTTTTGCCCACAAAATGGAAATGAGGCCATTCCGATCTTATGAAGAAAGATACAGCTGTTAAAAATTGGTTATCCGCTGAAGGTGTTTCACATATTTACTCAAATAGCCACTGTGAGTTGTCGGTTGAACAGTTCAGATATCCCTGAGATGCTATAAGTCCAGTCCCCCAGCGTCATTCCGATTTTATTAAGACAGGTACACCTGTTAAAAATTGATTATCCGCTGAAGTTGTTTCGCTTATTTACTCAAACTGTAATTGTGAGGTGACAGTTGAGCAATTTAGCGTAGCGTTAAGATGCTACAAGCCCAATCCTCGATGACCTACAGGGAGCGGAAGGTTCTCATATGATCATCCAGATGTAACTGAATTAATGCCGCCCGATGGATAACGTCATCATAAATGGAAATTCGTAGGGATGAACCAATCAAGCAAGGAAGCACCTGTGTGAGGAGCTGCATTTAAATATAACCACCCGGTATTAGCAACCAACCATCGGTTCAGTTGGGCCAGAGGACCCACTCCATTCCATGTAAACACTGTCCTAAGCATTATGTCTTGTAGCTTTGTTTCACACAGTGTTATTTTAATTTTCCTGTTTGTAATTGAATGTTGCCTGACTGAACGAATAATTCTACGAGGATCATTCAATAATTAAAGAGACAAATTGGTCTGGGGGAAAAACTCTTAGTAAGACACGTTTTATACTTTTATGGCTTTAAGTTGGCATCACGGGGAGGAGCCCTGATCAGCTGATATTTTAACATTGTTTTGTTTAAATAATACATTTCAATGTGGTGAGTCCACTTGAAATGTCCACATTAGTTGAACAACGTTCTGTGATTGGTTTTTTACTTTGTGAAGGCGAGAAACCAGTGAATATATACTGCAGAATTTGTAAAGTTTATGGTGAAAGGTGTATGAATTCTGCCAATTTTCTGAATTGGGTACAGCAGTTCAAAAATGGTCGCGACTCAGTGACTGACGAACGCCGTTCTGGCAGATAAGTTGCAGTTTCATGACATTATTCGTGCCGACCACCATCTGACTATGGAAATGATAGTTGATAAGGTTCAAGCTAGTACTGGTACAATTCATTAAATTATCTGTAACAAGCTGAAGTATGGCAAACAATGTGCAAGATGGGTCCCAACGGAGTTGATGCGGCTACACAAGGAAACAAGGTTGAGCGTGAGCACAGAGCTAAAGTTACGTTATGAAAGCCGAGCACTTCCTCAACAAAATTTTAACTTGTGATGAAACTTGGGTTCACTATTATGAGCAGAAATCAGAAAGACAAAGTATGGAGTTAAGCCCACCAAATCACCTGTGAAGAAAAAATTCAAAACCCAAGCATCAGCAGGGAAAGTCATCTTGACGGTGTTTTGGGATGCTGAAGGTCCAGTTTTTTGTGATTATGTCGAAGAGCAGCGTACAGTGCACTGCCAAAACTACTGGGATTTGCTTTTAAACAAGGTGAAGCCAGCCATGGTGAGAAGTGTTGTGGGTCTTAGAGGAGAGGTGTGATTCTCCAGCAAGACAACACAAGGCCTCATATTGCTCAACTAACCCGTGAAGAATCATAAAAGAAGGCTGTACACATGGAAGAATCCTGGAGATACTACAAGATATCAGATGATTATATAATGGTAAGACAGAGATTTAGAAAACAGGTATTAAATTGTAAGACATTCCCAGGGGCAGATGTGGACTCTGACCACAACCTATTGGTTATGAACTGTAGATTAAAACTGAAGACACTGCAAAAAGGTGGGAATTTAAGGAGGTGGGACCTGGATAAACTGACTAAACCAGAGACTGTACAGAGTTTCAGGGAGAGTATAAGCGAACAATTGTCACAAATGGGGGAAAGAAATACAATATAAGAAGAATGGGTAGCTTTGAGGGATGAAGTAGTGAAGGCAGCAGAGGATCAAGTAGGTAAAAAGACGAGGGCTAGTAGAACTCCTTGGGTGACAGAAGAAATATTGAATTTAATTGATGAAAGGAGAAAATATAAAAATGCAATAAGTAAAGCAGGCAAAAAGGAATACAAACGTCTCAAAACTGAGATCGACAGGAAGTGCAAAATGGCTAAGCAGGGATGGCTAGAGGACAAATGTAAGGATGTAGAGGCTTATCTCACTAGGGGTAAGATAGATACTGCCTACAGGAAAAATTAAAGAGACTTTTGGAGAAAAGAGAACTACTTGTATGAATATCAAGAGCTCAGATAGAAACCCAGGTATAAGCAAAGAAGGGAAAGCAGAAAGGTGGAAGGAGTATATAGAGGGTCTATAAAACGGCGATGTACTTGAGGACAATATTCTGGAAATGGAAGAGAATGTAGATGAAGAAGAAATGGGAGATACGATACTGCGTGAAGAGTTCGACAGAGCACTGAAAGACCTGAGTCGAAACAAGGCCCCCGGAGTAGACAACATTCCATTAGAGCTACTGTCGGCATTGGGAGGGCCAGTCCTGACAAAGCTCTACCATCTGGTGAGCAAGATGTATGAGACAGGCGAAATACCCCCACACTTCAAGAAGAATATAATAATTCCATTCCCAAAGAAAGCAGGTGTTGACAGATGTGAAAATTACCGAACTATAAGTTTAATAAGTCACAGCTGCAAAATACTAACACGAATTATTCACATACGAATGGAAAAACTGGTAGAAGCTGACCTCGAGGAAGATCAGTTTGGATTCCGTAGAAATGTTGGAACACGTGAGGCAATACTGACCTTACGATTTATCTTAGAAGAAAGATTAAGGAAAGGCAAACCTACGTATATAGCATTTGTAGACTTAGAGAAAGCTTTTGACAATGTTTACTGTAATACTCTCTTTCAAATTCTGAAGGTGGGAGGGGTAAAATATAGGGAGCGAAAGGCTATTTACAATTTGTACAGAAACCAGATGGCAGTTACAAGAGTTGAGGGAAATGAAAGGGAAGCAGTGGTTGGGAAGGGAGTGAGACAGGGTTGTAGCCTCTCCCCGATGTTATTCAATCTGTATATTGAGCAAGCAGTAAAGAAATAAAAACTTTGAGGTTCGCCGATGACATTGTAATTCTGTCAGAGACAACAAAGGACTTGGAAGAGCAGTTGAACGGAATGGACAGTGTCTTGAAAGGAGGATATAAGATGAACATCAACAAAAGCAAAACGAGGATAATGGAATGTAGTCGAATTAAGTCGGGTGATGCTGATGGAATTAGATTAGGAAATGAGACACTTAAAGTAGTAAAGGAGGTTTGCTATTTGGGGAGCAAAATAACTGATGATGGTCGAAGTAGAGAGGATATAAAATGTAGACTGGCAATGGCAAGGAAAGCGTTTCTGAAGAAGAGAAATTTGTTAACATCGAGTATAGATTTAAGCGTCAGGAAGTCGTTTCTGAAAGTATTTGTATGGAGTGTATCCAAGTATGGAAGCGAAACATGGACGATAAATTGTTTGAACAAGAAGAGAATAGAAGCTTTCGAAATGTGGTGCTACAGAAGAATGCTCAAGATTAGATGGGTAGATCACATAACTAATGAGGAGGTATTGAACAGAACTGGGGAGAAGAGGAGTTTGTGGCACAACTTGACAAGAAGAAGGGACCGGTTGGTAGGACGTATTCTGAGGCATCAAGGGATCACATATTTAGCATTGGAGAGCAGCGTGGAGGGTAAAAATCGTTGAGGGAGACCAAGATATGAATACACGATGCAGATTCAGTAGGATGTAGGTTGCAGTAAGTAGTGGGAGATGAAAAAGCTTGCACAGGATATAGTAGCATGGAGAGCTGTATCAAACCAGTCTCAGGACTGAAGAACACAACAACAACAACAACCCGTGAAACCATCGACAAAATGAGCTGGGAAGTACTACCTCATACCACTTGGTCCTGATTTAGCACCTAGTGATTTCCATTTGTCTGGTGCACTGAAGGTTGCATTATGCGAGAAGTGGTTCCAGAACAACGAGGACGTGAAAAAGTTTGTGGGAAATTGGTTTAAACATTATGCAGCAGGAATAAACAAGCTTGTATCCCATTGGAACAAGTGCATAAATGTTCTAGGGGATTATGTTGAAAATTAGAAAAAGTATTGTCTTGTAAAAATAAACGCTTTTTTCTACAGAGCAATTTGTCTCCTTAATTATTGAATGATCCTCGTATTATAAAGTTATGAGTGTTGACTTCAATCACGAAAGTAGAGAAGTTCGACACCTTTTACTTTTTCACCGTTTCGGTTGCCTTGGGACGCGACACGTAAGGGAGTAACAGTTGGTTCCGTCAAGGCGGTATTACAGTGCAATCGGTGTATAATGTGAGCAACAAAACGTTAATTTCTCTTCAGAAAATGTGTGAAACCTACGGAATGGAAACGTTTTCTATTATTTCCAGGTAAAACTTGTGTTATAATTGGTCGGGTCATAAGTACTACAAGCACTGTTGCTGCGGAAGGCAGTGCGTTGAGGTGATTCTTGGACGTGGGTTGACAGCGCTACTTGGGCTTTCTCAGACTGGAAACAACAACAAGACGCAGCACGTCAAATCGATAAGTTTCATCGCTTCAGGGACCGTTAACCACAAGAAGAGAACAACGAAGTTCGTAGACGAACTGTATACAATCTGGCGGACAAACCTTTGCCTGACGCGGCGGTATCGGTCCTGGAGAAAGGATTGAACTTCGCACCCATTCCGAGGACACCACCTGTTCTGGACATCATTAGCTCCGTCGAACAAGGCATCCTAAAACTTCCCAGGGAATCTGCCGAGGAGATCCGGCGGGAGACTTGCCGTGCTCTGACACGGGCTCAAGTGCCTAGGAACAATCTGACAGCTGCAGAGAGGTCAGTGGTTCGATCCCTACGAGAAGATCCTGATACTGTGATTTTGCCGGCGGATAAGGGAAATGCGACTGTTATCCTCTCCACGTCGATGTATCTGAGCAAGATGCCCCAGCTTCTGGACGACTCTGCATATCGCACACTAAATAAGGACCCCACAGCAAAAATTCAGCGAAAAACTTTGGAGCTCCTGAAAAACAGCACGATCTCCGATGTGGTTGCTAAGAGACTACGTACACAGGCGCCCGTACCTCCCAGGCTGTACGGATTGCCCAAAATTCACAAGGATAATGTGCCACTGCGGCCTATTGTGAGTAATATTGGGGCACCAACGTATAATCTCGCGAAACATCTGGCAGCACAATTGAGCCCTTTAGTAGGAAAGTGTGAGCATCACATCCGTAACTCACAAGACTTTATTCGTCGGCTCAAGAACTTACGACTCGCACCATCAGATATACTCGTGAGTTTTGACGTAGTCTCACTTTTTACTCGTGTACCATTGCAGGAATCGTTGTTGCTCATTAGCGAGAAGCTGGATGGGGAATTTTTAGACTTATTCCAACATGTGCTCACCTCGACATACTTTTTATTTAATGGACAATACTTTGAACAGACTGACGGTGTCGCAATGGGTAGTCCCCTGTCACCCATTGTGGCTAATCTTTTTATGGAAGACTTCGAGGAGAGAGCGCTCCAGACGTCGGATTTGAAACCTACGTGTTTTTGGCGATATGTGGACGACACCTTTGTTATCTGGCCTCACGGCATTGCATCGCTGAATGTTTTTCTTGAGCATCTTAACTCGCTTCATCCCAACATCAAGTTCACGATGGAGATGGAGAAAAACGGCGAACTTCCATTCCTGGACGTGTTGGTACGGAGAAAAGAAGATGGCACATTAGGTCACGCAGTGTACCGTAAACCAACGCACACGGACTTATACTTACAGGCCACCAGCTGTCACCATTCTTCGCAACGAAGTGGCGTACTGAGGACGTTGGTCCACAGAGCACGAGCCATATCAGACTCAGACAGCTTATCCAATGAGCTACTCCATCTGCGTACCATTTTACAACAAAATGGATATTCCGAACGGGAGATTCGCCGTGCCTTACAACCAAAGCGGGTTACCCAACGTGAGGAAGTGGAATAAGGCGAAGAACAAAGGGGAATGGTCATCTTGCCATACACCGGCGGTGTCTCTTCAAAAATAGGAAGACTATTGAGGAGGCATAAAGTTAAATGTGTTTTTCGTCCGCCAGCAAAACTCAGAGCTCTCTTGGGCTCATCTAAGGACAGCCTTGGCCTAAGAAGACCCGGTGTTTACGAGATTCCTTGTAGCTGCGGCATGTCGTACATCGGACAAACTTGTCGCACTGTAGAAGAGAGATGCACTGAACACCGACGCTACACTCGTCTGGAGCAACCAGAAAAGTCTGCAGTGGCCGAGCATTGTCTCAGTACAGGACATTCTATGAATTATCAACATACAAAAATTCTCGCATCGACGAGTTCGTACTGGGACAGAGTTATTAAGGAAGCAGTGGAAATACGTAACTCGACGAATCTTGTAAAGAGAGACACGGGCTTTCAGCTTAGTTCAGCATGGGATCCTGCACTAGCCATATTGAAGTCGCTTCGAGCAGAGAGGAATACTATTGGTCATAAGACGGACGACGATTCGCCAGCAACATAAATATTCTGTTGACAACGGGAGGATAATCAAGGCGCCTACGTGGACGCGCAGTTTTGCTTGCGGCTTCCGACAGAGGTCGCTGGGGCGGCCGATGGCAGCGCAGAGTAACAGCGGCAGCCTCCGCCCTTGCGGCTTCCGACAGAGGTCGCTGGGGCTGCCGATGGCAGTGCAGAGCAGCGGCGGCAGCCTCCGCGCGTGCGCCGAAGTATTTGGTCCTTCGTCCTGTAGGTGGCGTCACTGTCCTTCCAGCTATCAGTTGATATCGTCGCTATTGGCCATCGAATTTGGCGCCTCCACGCATGCGCACTTCCTGCCTAAAACTGGCATAAATAGGGGGCCCTGGTGCTGCCTTAGCAGTGTGTTCGTCGCACCTGAAGATGTCGGCAAGTTGCGCTGACGAAATATTGTGGAGTTTTCACTATGACATCCGACGTCTCGCCCGAGAACCATACATGCAACATGTCCGTCGGGAAAGCCTCAAGCAACACAGCACTATACCTGAACGAAACGTAGCTGGAGCAGTAAATTTCTTATATGAGTCTGGGTTATCTAGGCTGACAATTTCAAGAACTTTTGAGGAAAGATTAATTATGTCATCGTCATTTACCACAAAAGATGGCATAAACGGAAATAATAGTTTACTCTGCTGTCAGCGCTGGTAATCGTATTTTTTCCATTTCAGTGGAACTTTTCAGGCTCGTAGCAGCTCGGAGGTTAATACTAAACAATTATTTCTAGGTACTATATTACCTATTATTATGACAGGAAAAGTACCTAGACAAACTGTCTTACTCACTAACGGCTTACTGAAGGAAGCATGGTGGGTTTTAAACGAAATGTGTACTTTGTTTAACAAAATTTCATGGTCGTTGGAAAGAGTAGGATATATCTATGATAGAGTTTGTGATTTAAAATGAAAATGTACCCAATAAGTTCTGGAACAGTGAAGTTTTGTCACCTTCAACTTTCACGTCAATTGACTCTCAAACATTGCAGTTTCTCTTTCATCTCATTCAAAATGTAGAATATGTGGTAGGTCATATAAAAAACATGGCAGACATTTCGTACTCAGCTATGTGTGTATGATCATCAAATGTGTAAGAAATAAAGAAAACAAACGCTGAGGTTATGTACTTTCTTGAAAAACTACTTCAGTAAGCGAGGATCTATGGTGGTGCGGTATGGAGTGGGGGTGACAGGGACGATGACATCGAGAGAAACCGGAACTTGTGCAGCAGCTGTCACCTCTGGAAATGGTGCAGACCACTCCAGGACATTATGTTTTGCTACTGAATTTATTAGTTCAAGAGTTCAAAAAGTAGTAACCTGAGGCCGATAATGGGAGGAGTAACCGGTAATAACGCTTTATGCCTCCGTTCCCGAAAGTATCACGCAAACATTCCAGATGTAACACGAAATGCTGATAAAGTTGTGTTCCATGTCAGGTTATGCAGATAATAATGTAAACACACTGTACCACCGGAACTTGAAGCAGGTAATTTTTGATTGAGCACCAAAAAATCCAGCTACTTGTTTTCTTCTCGTTAATGGAATGATGTAGAATTTAACGACTGTTATGCAGTTTATTCGTACACGCGTGAAGTTCCACACACAGGCCCCGAGAGAGCCTATACAGCTGATGATTATACGCCATTTCCCGTAAATATCGTTCAATAGGTTAACATTACAGTTGTTCAAGATACTGTGTCATTTGGCTCTATAGTGAGTTATTTCAGATGTTTTAAAAACAATGTGTATGCAAACTAAATCCAGCCATCATTACAAAAAGTTAAATGATATCTCAGAAAATTATTGCTAGTAGGCGTTTAGCAATATATAATACTATTTTAAGTTAGTAACATATCAACAGTCATTGAAATTTCCGTAAAATTTAAAGCAATAACTCTACTTTGTACATACCAAAAATAAGTTTTAGAACTGCTTAGTTCCATCAACTCCGTTGCAACGTACCTGGAACAGAGTAGAAAGAGAACTATTAGTAGATTGGCTGGTAGCAACTGATTTTTAAGTCCTGTATTGAGAAACATACGTAAGTATTTGAGCACACTACGTACCTATTGCGTAGAACAGAAAAATATAAAAAATTCGATAATTGGCAGTATGTATACTCTTTGACGCTTTTGGTTTGCCTGTTACAATTTGCCTGTTAGAATTACAATTTAACACAGTAATGGTAAGTTAGCATCTTCACACCAAATAAAAAATGTGTAGTTTCTTGCATAAGCAAAACTATCAACAATAGGGGGACTATGATTATCAGGATACAATGTATTGTTATCGATAAACTTTTTCTTATTCGTACGCTAAGTAGTCATCCACAAATAATGTTCAAGAGGTAGAAAACACAGCGGATAAATTATACACATGACAAAAAAAATCACTAGCTTTTGAAATACAGCGTTACCGAAGAAGTACTTCGTAACTATTTGTTAATAACAATAAATCTCTCCCTTTGGAACGAATACTTTACTGTTTTCTGCAGTATTTTAGTATTTTTCACCGGTTTAAAATTTTACCAGGAAAATTTATCATTTATCTAAATTATGAATGAAACTTCCTAGCAGATTAAAACTGTGTGCCTGACCGATAGTCGAAGTCGGGACCTTTGTCCTTCACGGGCAAGTGCTCTGCCACCACAGCTACCCGAGCACGACTCACGACCCGTCCTCACAGTTTTAATTCCGCCAGTAACTCATCTCCTACCTTCCAAACTTCACAGAAGTTCTCGTGCGAACCTTGCAGAACTAGCACTCCTGAAAGAAAGGATACTGCGGCGACATGGCTTAGCCACAGCCTGGGGGATGTTTTTCAGAATAAATCATCCCCCAGGCTGTGGCTAAGCCAAGTCCCCACAGTATCCTTTCTTCCAGCGGTAATAGTTCTGCAAAGCCTGCAGGAGAGCCTCTGTGAAGGTGTAAAAGGTAGGAGACGAGTTGCTGGTGGAATTAAAGCTGTGAGGACGGGTCGTGAGTCGTGCTTGGGTAGCTCATTTTGTAGAGCACCTGCCCGCGAAAGACAAAGGTCCCGAGTTCGCGTCTCGGTCCGGCACACAGATTTAATCTGTCTGGAAGTTTCATATCAGCGTACACTCGGCTGCAGAGTGAAAGATGAAATAATAAGAGTGTTCGAGGGTGGTATTTCCAATAGATGTGACTACTTTAAACCCATAAGAAGAGAGAGAGTGGCCAGTCTATCACATTGGAAACGTTTATGGCATAGCTTAGGACAGGGCCGGCCAGAAATTCTGCACGCGTGTGGTGCTCCTGCACATATGCAACTTCTGGGCCACAGCGTGCACGCCGCAGCCGTCAGCGTTCATGTAGTGCAAGTGTCTACCCACAGATGTCGCTTCATGGATACTCTGTACCGGCGCATTCTGGTGCTCTTTCCACAGCTTGCAAGCCAACCATGGGAAGGTATTTCGCGTATTAAACATTTAAAATACTGTCACATTCTACCCAATGAGACGTCTACTTTTATGTTAACAGTTTAACCCAGTAAGACAAGTAATACAGTTAACAACCGTGGGTTTTTATTAAGGCAGCTTGACTGACGGCACGTAAATACGAGTAATGTTTTTGATCTAGTATTTAAGAAAGAGAGCACGTAGCGACTTCCAGGCGATCATTGTAGGCAAAACCACCCCTTCCTTCCGCCTCCTTGATTTCTATCTCACCGTTTATGGCCGTCCCATCGCTCTCACCCCCACCCTTAAGTACCTTGGCGTCACCCTCGACCGTCGCCTCTCCTGGACTCCCCATCTCCAGACAATCCAAGCCAAGGCACGTTCCCGACTCCGTCTCCTCAAGCTCCTATCCGGCCGCACGTGGGGTCTGGACCCCTCCACCATCCTCCACACCTATAAGTCCCTCATCCGCCCTATCCTCTGTTACGCCCATCCAGCCTGGATCTCCGCCCCCCCTTCCTTTTATAAATCCCTCCAAATCCTCGAACGCCATGCTCTCCGCCTTGCCTATCGCATCCGTCTCCCCTCCCCCACGCGGATCCTGTATGATCTTATCCCCTTCCCCCACCTCCTCCTCTTCCTCGAAAGGATACGAATCCTATACACCTCCCGTAAACTCGATCCTCCTCACCCACTCGTCTCCCCGATCATCTCCCACCCCCGCCCGCTGCCGCGCCTGTACTCCCATGTCCCACCCGGTCTCCATCTCTCCACCCTCCTCACCCTCTCCCAAGGTGGCTTCCGCCAGCTCCCCCTCCCTGATGATGCCCTCCTCCCCTCCATCTACCTCTCCTACCAACTTTGATCCTCCCGCCCTCCTCCTGTGCTTGCTCCTCCGGGCACCCTCCCTCCCTTCTCTCCCTTTTTTCCCTCCCTCCTCCTTTTCTCTCCCCTCCTCCCCCGGGCCTCCCCTCCCCTGTCCCTCTCCTTCCTGCCCCCGTCCCCTCCGCCATTGGCATCCTTTTCTCCCCTCTCCCCCACCTCACCCCTGTTCCCCTCTTGGCAGGTCCCCGGACTCGCACACGCTACGTGGACTTTCGCGCGCCGGAGATCGCCGCCATCAGTGTCTCGTGTGTGCCGTCGTGTTTAGTGTTCAGTGTTCACCGTCACACTCCATTGTTCACCAGTGCCATCGTCTTCTTCGGTGTTTGTGCGTCGTCTCAACAGTTTGCAGTGTGGTTTTTATCGTCGAGTGTGAACGGCTACGTGTTTGTCTCTCTGTGTCTCCTGTTTTATCGCCCACCATTTTGTAACTTTTATGTTTTTCTCATGTTTTTGCTGCTTATGTCTTCTTTGGCTGAAGAGCAGCGTAGTGTGCTGCTGCCAGCCTGCCTATTGTATAGGCTTTAAAATGACAATAAAGTAAAAAAAAAAAAAAAAAGTAGCGACTTCCAACGAACCTTATTCATGAATTCAAATAACATTAAACTAATGCAAAGTTTCCTATAAATAATTCTCGGTGCCCTCAGTTACACCCACATAATTTCTGTCTCACTGACCTCTGAACAGAATGATGATCGCAGACCTCTCGATGATTACCTGTTATTTCAATACCATTAATGATACATCTTTCATCAGCTCCGTCTGAAATCTGCATAATAACCGACAATTAGATGAATGTTACGTTTTATCGACTTCAGCTGAGCGTAGCCCTTCACACATTAAAAAAACACCGTAAATGTATGTATACATTGGAACAATCGGTTTAATGACCAACTTTCCTGATAATAATGTAACATGAAGCAGAATGAGGCACTAAGGCACAGTTAATAAACAATAATTTTTAATTATGAAAGGAATAAATCCAAACACGTTTATCACTGGTCATGAGAAACGATAATCGAGTTGATGTGTCTCATCCATTTTCTTAAGGACATTTAATTTTGCTTGCCTTTCTTCACTCTTGAGTACACTACACTCGTCTTTGTGATATGTATTGCAGTGTCTTTCAATTGAAAACTTACTCTAGCCGCCTATTATTCGGCCGCATAGCAAACACTGTGAGTTTTCATCAACGGCTACAAAAAAGAATTGCAGTTCTCAGTCATTTTTAAATGACTGAGAACATATATCTCCCGTCATTTGCTTTTTCACAGTACCTGCCATTTCTCAGTACTTCTCTCTTATGCTTACGGTTACCAGGGGTAAACGAGACTGGGTATGTTGCGCTCTTGCTCGTACCACATAAACATGGAAGTGGAGCCGCCGCCGTTCATTTAGGACACATGTCTAATAACAGATGTCGCTGTCGCACACGTGCGCCCATGTGCAGCACTTCCGCACGTCTGCACACTGTGCAGCGTTTGGCCGGCCCTGGCTTAGGGACTATAGTGAAAATAAAGTTTATTAAGCTAAATGTATCAGCTATATTAAAATAGCAAATAAGAATTACTTTCCAGAATGAGATTTTCACTCTGCAGCGGAGTGTGCGCTGATATGAAACTTCCTGGCAGATTAAAACTGTGTGCCGGACCGAGACTCGAACTCGGGACCTTTGCCTTTCGCGGGCAAGTGCTCTAGCAACTGAGCTACCGAAGCACGACTCACGCCCGGTCCTCACAGCTTTACTTCTGCCAGTACCTCGTCTCCTACCTTCCAAACTTTACAGAAGCTCTCCTGCGAACCATGCAGAACTAGCACTCCTGAAAAAAAGGATATTGCGGAGACATGGCTTAGCCACAGCCTGGGGGATGTTTCGGGCACACAGTTTTAATCTGCCAGGAAGTTTCATATCAGCGCACACTCCGCTGCAGAGTGAAAATCTCATTCTGGAAACATCCCCCAGGCTGTGGCTAAGCCATGTCTCCGCAATATCCTTTCTTTCAGGAGTGCTAGTTCTGCATGGTTCGCAGGAGAGCTTCTGTAAAGTTTGGAAGGTAGGAGACGAGGTACTGGCAGAAGTAAAGCTGTGAGTACCGGGCGTGAGTCGTGCTTCGGTACCTCAGTTGGTACAGTCTGCTTTAGGCGGTGGCGCGGCACGGACCTGCTGTCCCGGCCGCGGGCGCGCGTGGACGAGGAAGTGTTTACACCACCGGTACTCGCGTGTGTTGTTGTCTGACTCGATCGCCATGGCACACAATTTTCGAAAGACTACGCTCCAATTTACGTTCGACAACGAATTTTCCAGACCCAAAGCTTTCGAAATAGAGCGTTTCTTGAGGGAAGAAGTTCGTTTACCTGCTGCAGACATAATTGGAATACACCTGTCCATTGTAAGCAGTACAATGTACGTAAAGATGACCGATGAAGCTGCGTGTGAAAGAACTCTCCGCTGCTCAAAGAGGATTTAAATTTCGACACTCTGATGGCTATATCAGCGATGTAACAGTAACTCCTTCAGGATTGGGTGTGAGGGTCATTCGGATCTTTGAATTGCCGTTTGAGGTGCCAGAATCGATGGTTACTGAATCGATGCGACCATATGGAACGGTACTTAGTCATACGCCTGAACGCTGGGCAAGTTTTAGTACCTATCCTGTGCTAAACGGCTTGCGACAGGTGCGGATCGTCCTTACTAAACATATCCCGTCTTATTTATACATTGGCGGATGTCGAGCTATTGTGATCTACGATGGCCAGCCACGCACCTGTTCTGGCTGTGGTGGAGAAGGACATGTCCGCTCGGAGTGCATACAACGCCGCGTCGTGCAACTGCCACATGGAGAAGCGTCACAGCGAGAAGTTCCCACGCAACTGCCGATGATGTACGTGTCGGTGGCCCGCCGGGAGGTGTTGCCAAGTTCGGAGCGTGACAAGGACGTGTCTATGCACGAGCAGACCGAGTTACGGGAGCATGGAAGTGACTCGGAGAATGTCCATACACCCACGTCACGTCAGTCGAGGGAGGAACATTCCGAAAACTCACATGTAGCACGTGGCGTGGAAGCAGAGGTCGAGACAGTGGCGCTGGCAACGGACCAAAGAACGATCGACGACCACAGTGAGGCAGCAGAGGGCAGGACACGCAAACAGCGATCGCCGAAGCGTCGCAAAGAGCGGCGCCATAGTTCGGGTGACACGTGCCCCCCTAGCCTAGGGGACACGGAAGGTATCCTAGCCGAAGAACTGTCTGACACAGAACACGTGCCTTTAGAGGACGCTGACAGGATTCCGTCAGATGGTGACCGGATGTCCTGCCTTTCAGATGGTCCCTCTTCATTGACACCGACTGACCCAGCGCTGCCGACGAAGGAGTCAGGGACACCAATGTCCCGGCAGCCACGTCGAAACACATCAGAGGACGTTTCTCGGATGGATGACCACTGCGACTGGGCGGAACCAGTCGAAGACATACAGGAATTGCCACCCCCAAATGATGACCACTCACCTACAGGATGCACATCACAGAACGACAACAAAGGAGGGCAGCCCGTTGGCGGGCACCCCTCTGAGCACGAATAGTGTACTACAGCCTTTGGAGTTCTCGATGACATGACACGAGCATGACAACGACAACGAACCAAGCATATAAGGTGGGCACCGTGAACATTAACACCGCACGTTCGCTAGCAAAGATGCAACTTCTCCGGGACATGATTTACGCCACAGACGTTGATATTCTACTGATGCAGGAAACCTGCAATGCTGCTTTTCCCGACGTGCACGGATACAACACTTACCTAGCGCCGACTCCAGATGGAGGACGTGGAACAGCGATACTAGTTCGGGAAGGGATTCCGATGTGTGACCTCGATTACCTTCCTTGGCTCGGGGTTTGGCTATGACCGTGAACAGCATTCGTATCGTCAATATCTATCCACCCTCCGGATCTGACAATCGACAGGCACATGCACGATTCTACTCGGAGGAGATTGCCCCCCTATTCCGTGGGAGGTATGACCACATCTTGGTAGGGGGGGATTTTAACTGTGTACTCACACCGAAGGATCAAACTCCTAATTTCAGCTCCTGCCACGCATTGAACACGATCTGCCGGGACATGGCACTTATGGACACGTGGGAAAAGATCCATGGGCAGCGAGAGGGTTACACATATTTTACTAGCCACTCGCCGAGCAGGCTGGATCGGATTTACGTTTCTGACGGATTAAGAGATCACGTGTTGGCTGCTGAACGTTGGCCCACAGCTTTTACGGATCACCTTGCATATTTATGCACGTTAACCCTCCCACAGCAGCGGGTCTGGTGGAGTCGTAGTTCCTGGAAACTTAATTCATCCTTGTTGGTGGATCTCGAATGTCGCCAGCGGATCGAAGAAACATGGCAGACATGCACTCGCCGTCTGCCGCTGCACCGTACGGTTCTTTCGTGGTGGCTGCAGTGTGCAAAACCGGCGATACGAAGAGCTCTCATAACGTATGGCAAGGAAAAAGCGAAATGGCTCCGAGATACAGTTGATTATTACTACATGGTGCTCCGCGACCTGTCCTCCAGGGCCCCATCGCCCGAGCGTCAAGCGGACGTCCATCGCATTCAGGCCTGCATTTTATCGATCACGAGACGTCGACTGGAGGGACTTTCGATCCGTGCTCGGTGCTTGGACAACGTCGATAGAGAACGTATTGGCATGCACCATGTGTCCAAGAGACATGCGCATAATCGCCGATCCCTAATCACAGTGCTCCATGATGACGATGGTCGGCCCTTGACATCACAAGAGGACATTGCTGCTGAGTTTCTGGAGCATTACCGCCTCCTTTTCACTGGGACGCCGACGGACAATCTGACAGGAGAAGAAATTTTGCGACAGATGCAAACGGAGGTGGATGCTCCGGATGCAGAGGCGCTATTGGAACCCCTAACGGACGACGACATCCGGGGCGCACTCGCGAAGGGTGCGGTGCATAACTCCCCTGGGCCAGATGGGTTGACACTCGAATTTTATCGCGCATTTGCGGATTTAATGATGTCCCGGTTGGTATTGATGTATAATGAGTTACTGAGCCCTGACACGGACGTTCCGTCGCAGTTCATGGCGGAACTGCTCATACCAATACCGAAATCGACAGCGAGTGACAGCGTCCATCAATTTAGACCTCTCACGATGCTCAATACTGACTATAAGATCTTTGCGCGAATGTTGGCGGCAAGGCTCAAGACTGTAATATCCAAGACAATACCACCAGACCAGGCTTGTCTAGGGGTTCGGAGCAACATACATTCTATCCTCGGCGAATACCGTGACGTAATTTCCCTGACGGAAGCTTGTCGCATGCGAGCGGCGTTCGTATCGGTGGATTTTGATCGTGCCTTTGACAGGATCAACCATGATTTCCTTGACTCGACGATGCGACGCATGGCGATACCACAGGATTTTATTACAGTCCTCATGCGCCTCCTTCGCGGCGCTTCTTCGACGGTGAGAGTCAATGGTAGGTAGGAACGATTCCTGTTTGCAGCTCAGTTAGGCAAGGATGTCCCTTGTCGATGATACTGTTTACAATAGCGCTCGAACCACTGATGCAGACTCTTAGACGGACTCTAAAAGGCGTCCGACTCTGTGCGAGCTCCTTCACGTGTCGTGCATATGCCGACGACTTGATGATACTCGTCCGGTCGGAGAACGAAGTAAGTCAGGTGGTTACCCTTCTTACTACGTACGGAGTAGCTGCGGGAAGAAGAGTCAACATGAATAAAACCAAGATCATGCACATCGGTCGAGGGCTGGACGCTCTGCACAGTCCGTTTACGACGGTGGACATCTTGCGATGCTTAGGTGTATTGTTCACCTGATCGCTACGGCAATCAGCGGCGGCGAGCTATCGACGTCTCCTCCAGAACGTCCGACTGCACATACGCAACAATTCACTCCGAACGCACGACCTGCTCCAAAGGGTGGACTACACTAATGTTCACCTGGCCTCGCGACTGCCGCACCTGGCACAGGTACTGCCAATGCCACATGGTATTGCCGACAGATTAATGGCGGCCTTTGGATACTATGTCAGCCAAGGAATGTTGTTTAAGATCAAATACGAGACTTTAACTCTCCCACACCATTCTGGAGGCCTTAACCTCACGGATGTGCGGAACAAGGCTCTAGCTCTATACCTGCGAGCGACGCTACGCACTTGGAACCAACGGCAACACGCCATCACGTCGGCCATCCTGGATGTGCTTCTTCCGACGTCCTTTGAACCACCGGTGGCGGTCGGCACAATCTCGCCCTCTTTTTCTCGCGTCGCGCGATTTTTTGTTGATTTTAGTTATGTACAGTTACAGATACCTTCTACAAGGATCCCTACTACCCGTGAAATATATCGATACTTGCGGCGTCATCATGGCAGCAATGTTGTCGAACTTAAATACCCAACACGAAACTGGAGACAGATTTGGCGAGCTGTCCATACACCTCTCCTCACCACAACAGCGCGATCGTCATGGAATACACTAATCAACCGCAAGACAGTCAATCGCCAACGATTGTACGACATTCGCATGGTAGATTCCCCGCTCTGCCTTATATGTGGCATGCAGGACACCGACGAACATTCTCTGCAGTGCGGTGGGGCAAAGGATGTTTGGCGGCTGACGCAACGCATCATGGCCCTCCTCCGACGCACCGATGAATCAACGATCACGACGGACGCTTTATTTTTCCCTGACGCTGTCTTTTTCCCCTCACAAAAAACTACGGCAACCCGATGGATTGGAGGACACGCATCGCACTACGTGCTCTCGCAGACCTTGATATCGGGCATGGACTATTGGCATTATCTACTAGAACAACACGAAATCATCCGACGCCACTCTAAATATAAAACGCATTTTGCGAACTTTCTAGGCAGCATGTTTCATAACCCCCCGAAGCGGTGGGGAGTCCAGGGTTTACGTTGTTTCGAGGGATAGGATTTACTCCCAGTGAAGTGACGAAGATGTCGCTTCAGCCCTATATTTCTTTCCCTTCTTTTTTATATATGATTTTTCTTTTGGGACATTAAAATTAAATGAATATATAAAATATTATTGTTACTAACACAGAAATTACAATGCACAATGTTTCCTTCCTGTTGTCTCTCCCTTATTTATCCTGTCAGGATACAGGGACACCGTGGCCAGGCCTCCAAGTACGACCCCTGCCCACTCTGCCCCCTGACTATCATCCTGTCATTACCTTATATTATAAAAAAAAAGAAAAAAAGTTGGTAGAGCACTTGCCCGCGATTAAAAAAAAAAGTTGGTAGAGCACTTGCCTGCGAAAGGCAAAGGTCCCGAGTTCGAGTCTCGGTCGGGCACAAAGTTTTAATCTGCCAGGAAGTTTCATATCAGCGCACACTCCGCTGCAGAGTGAAAATCTCATTCTGGAAACATCCCCCAGGCTGTGGCTAAGCCATGTCTCCGCAATATCCTTCTTTCAGGAGTGCTAGTTCTGCATGGTTCGCAGGAGAGCTTCTGTAAAGTTTGGAAGGTAGAAGACGAGGTACTGGCAGAAGTAAAGCTGTGAGTACCGGGCGTGCGTCGTGCTTCGGTAGCTCAGTTGGTAGAGCACTTGCCCACGAAAGGCAAAGGTCCCGAGTTCGAGTCTCGGTCGGGCACACAGTTTTAATCTGCCAGGAAGTTTCAAGAATTACTTTGTTCAAAAGAGAACATTCTTGCAGTAGTTATTGTTCATTCCGTCCTAAGCTTACTTCAATTTAACAGTCATTCTCACCAGGAGCGTTTCGTTCTATGGTCATCTGAAAATGTGGTATAAGTAATATATTTCTACATAGCTGGCAACGTGAGTAACGTAGAAGTTGATGTCTTCAGAGTAGTGCAGCATCCTAAATCACTTAATAAAATGAAGTCTTCTGGTTCAGACTAAATACCTGGTTCCTTTCAGAGTATGCCGATGCAATAGCTCCATACTTAACATATACAACCGTTCGTTCGACGAAAGATCAGTACCAAAAAATGGTTCAAATGGCTCTGAGCACTATGGGACTTAACATCCATGGTCATCAGTCCCCTAGAACTTAGAACTACTTAAACCTAACTAACCTAAGGACATCACACAACACCCAGCCATCACGAGGCAGAGAAAATCCGTGACCCCGCCGGGAATCGAACCCGGGAACCCGTGCGTGGGAAGCGAGAACGCTACCGCACGACCACGAGATGCGGGCAAAGATCAGTACCCAAAGACTGGAAAGTTGCGCCGGTCACACCAATATTCAAGATAAGTAGTAGGAGTAATCCACTAAATTACAGGCCCATATCATTAACGTCGATATGCAGCAGGATTCTGGAATGAATATTGTGTTCGAAAATTTTGAACTACGTCTAAGAAAACAGTCTATTGACACGCTGTCAACACGGAATTAGAAAACATCGTTCCTGTGAAACACATGAAGTGTTGAGTGCTATTGACAATGTATTTCAAACTGATTCCGTATTTCTAGATTTCCAGAAGGCTTTTAACACTGTATCACACAAGTGGCTTGTAGTGAAATTGCGTGCATATGGAATATCGTTTCAGTTATGTGACTGGATTCATGAGTTTCTTTCAGAGAGGTCACAGTTCGTAGTAATGGACGGGAAGTCATCGACTTAAACAGAAGTGATTCCTGGCGTTCCCCAAGGTAACGTTATAGTTCCTTTGCAGTTCCTTACCTATATAAGCGATTTGGGAGACAATCTGAGCAGCCGTCTTAGGTTGTTTGCAGATGACGCTGTCGTTTACCGACTAGTAAAGTCATCAGAAGATCAACACAAATTGCAAAACGATTTAGAAAAGATATCTGTATGGTGCGAAAATTGGCAGTTGACCCTGAATAACGAAAAGTGTGAGGTCGTCCACATGAGTGCTAAAAGTAATCGGTTAAACTTCGGTTACACGATATATCAGTCAAATCTAAAGACCTTAAATGCAACTAAATACCTAGGTGTTTAACAAACAGTTTAAATTGGAGGGAACACATAGAAAATGTTGTAGGGATGGCTAACCAAAGACTGCGTTTTATTGGTAGGACACTTAGAAAACGTAGATCCACTAAGGAGACTGCCTACATTACGCTTATCCATCCTCTTTTAGAATACTGCTGCGCGGTGTGGGAACCTTACCGGATAGGATTGCAGGAGTACATCGAAAAAGTTCCAAAAAGGGCAGCACGATTTGTATTATCGCGAAGTAGGGGAGAGACTGTCACAGAAATCATACTGGATTTTGGCTGGACAACTTTCTCATTCGAATGCGAAAATATTTTGTTGACGCCGAGCTACATAGGGAGCAACGGTGACCATGATAAATTAAGAGAAATCAGAGCTCGTACGGAAAGATCCCCCCTTGAACCATGGACCTTGCCGTTGGTGGGGAGGCTTGCGTGCCTCAGCGATACAGATGGCCGTACCGTAGGTGCAACCACAACGGAGGGGTATCTGTTGAGAGGCCAGACAAACATGTGGTTCCTGAAGAGGGGCAGCAGCCTTTTCAGTAGTTGCAGGGACAACAGTCTGGATGATTGACTGATCTGGCCTTGTAACATTAACCAAAACGGCCTTGCTGTGCTGGTACTGCGAACGGCTGAAAGCAACGGGAAACTACAGCCGTAATTTTTCCCGAGGACATGCAGCTTTACTGTATGATTAAATGATGATGGCGTCCTCTTGGGTAAAATATTCCGGAGGTAAAATAGTCCCCCATTCGGATCTCCGGGCGGGGACTACTCAAGAGGACGTCGTTATCTGGGGAAAGAAAACTGGCGTTCTACGGATCGGAGCGTGGAAAGTCAGATCCCTTAATCGGGCAGGTAGGTTAGAAAATTTAAAAAGGGAAATGGATAGGTTAAAGTTAGATATAGTGGGAATTAGTGAAGTTCGGTGGCAGGAGGAACAAGACTTTTTGTCAGGTGATTACAGGGTTATAAATACAAAATCAAATAGGGGTAATGCAGGAGTAGGTTTCATAATGAATAAAAAAATAGGAGTGCGGGTTAGCTACTACAAACAGCATAGTGAACGCATTATTGTGGCCAAGATAGACACAAAGCCCATGCCTACTACAGTAGTACAAGTTTATTTGCCAACTAGCTCTGCAGATGATGAAGAAATTGATGAAATGTATGACGAGATAAAAGAAATTATTCAGGTAGTGAAGGGAGACGAAAATTTAATAGTCATGGGCGACTGGAATTCGTCAGTAGGAAAAGGGAGAGAAGGAAACATAGTAGGTGAATATGGATTGGGGGGAAGAAATGAAAGAGGAAGCCGCCTTGTAGAATTTTGCACAGAGCATAACTTAATCATAGCTAACACTTGGTTCAAGAATCATAAAAGAAGGTTGTATACCTGGAAGAATCCTGGAGATACTAAAAGGTATCAGATAGATTATATAATGGTAAGACAGAGATTTAGGAACCAGGTTTTAAATTGTAAGACATTTCCAGGGGCAGATGTGGATTCTGACCACAATCTATTGGTTATGACCTGCAGATTGAAACTGAAGAAACTGCAAAAAGGTGGGAATTTAAGGAGATGGGACCTGGATAAACTGAAAGAAACAGAGGTTGTAGAGAGTTTCAGGGTGAGCATAAGGGAACAATTGACAGGAATGGGGGAAAGAAATACAGTAGAAGAAGAATGGGGAGCTCTGAGGGATGAAGTAGTGAAGGCAGCAGAGGATCAAGTAGGTAAAAAGACGAGGGCTAATAGAAATCCTTGGGTAACAGAAGAAATATTGAATTTAATTGATGAAAGGAGAAAATATAAAAATGAAGTAAATGAAGCAGGCAAAAAGGAATACAAACGTCTCAAAAATGAGATCGACAGGAAGTGCAAAATGGCTAAGCAGGGATGGCTAGGGGACAAATGTAAGGATGTAGAGGCTTGTCTCACTAGGGGTAAGATAGATACTGCCTACAGGAAAATTAAAGAGACCTTTGGAGAGAAGAGAACCACTTGTATGAATATCAAGAGCTCAGATGGAAACCCAGTTCTAAACAAAGAAGGGAAGGCAGAAAGGTGGAAGGAGTATATAGAGGGTATATACAAGGGCGATGTACTTGAGGACAATATTATGGAAATGGAAGAGGATGTAGATGAAGATGAAATGGGAGATAGATACTACGTGAAGAGTTTGACAGAGCACTGAAAGACCTTAGTCGAAACAAGGCTCCGGTAGTAGACAACATGCTATTAGAACTACTGATGGCCTTGGGAGAGCCAGTCATGACAAAACTCTACCATCTGGTGAGCAAGCTGTATGAGACAGGCGAAATACCCACAGACTTCAAGAAGAATATAATAATTCCAATCCCAAAGAAAGCAGGTGTTGACAGATGTGAAAATTACCTAACTATCAGTTTAATAAGTCACAGCTGTAAAATACTAACGCGAATTCTTTACAGACGAATGGAAAAACTGGTAGAAGCGGACCTCGGGGAAGATCAGTTTGGATTCCGTAGAAATGTTGGAACACGTGAGGCAATACTAACCTTACGACTTATCTTAGAAGAAAGATTAAGGAAAGGCAAACCTACGTTTCTAGCATTTGTAGACTTAGAGAAAGCTTTTGACAACGTTAACTGGAATACTCTCTTTCAAATTCTGAAGGTGGCAGGGGTAAAATACAGGGAGCGAAAGGCTATTTACAATTTGTACAGAAACCAGATGGCAGTTATAAGAGTCGAGGGTCATGAAAGGGAAGCAGTGGTTGGGAAAGGAGTGAGACAGGGTTGTAGTCTCTCCCAGATGTTATTCAATCTGTATATTGAGACAGCAGTAAAGGAAACAAAAGAAAAATTCGGAGTAGGTATTAAAATTCATGGAGAAGAAGTAAAAACTTTGAGGTTCGCCGATGACATTGTAATTCTGTCAGAGACAGCAAAGGACTTGGAAGAGCAGTTGAACGGAATGGACAGTGTCTGGAAAGGAGGATATAAGATGAACATCAACAAAAGCAAAACGAGGATAATGGAATGTAGTCAAATTAAATCGGGTGATGCTGAGGGGATTAGATTAGGAAATGAGGCACTTAAAGTGGTAAAGGAGTTTTGCTATTTAGGGAGTAAAATAACTGATGATGGTCGAAGTAGAGAGGATATAAAATGTAGACTGGCAATGGCAAGGAAATCGTTTCTGAAGAAGAGAAATTTGTTAACATCGAGTATAGATTTAAGTGTCAGGAAGTAGTTTCTGAAAGTATTTGTATGGAGTGTAGCCATGTATGGAAGTGAAACATGGACGACAACCAGTTTGGACAAGAAGAGAATAGAAGCTTTCGAAATGTGGTGCTACAGAAGAATGCTGAAGATGAGATGGGTAGATCACATAACTAATGAGGAGGTACTGAATAGGATTGGGGAGAAGAGGAGTTTGTGGCACAACTTGACTAGAAGAAGGGATCGGTTGGTAGGACATGTTTTGAGGCATCAAGTGATCACAAATTTAGCATTGGAGGCCAAGAGATGAATACACTAAGCAGATTCAGAAGGATGTAGGTTGCAGTAGGTACTGGGAGATGAAGAAGCTTGCACAGGATAGAATAGCATGGAGAGCTGCATCAAACCAGTCTCAGGACTGAAGACCACAACAACAACAACAACGGAAAGATATAGGTGTTCGTTCTTTCCGCGAGCTATACGAGACTGGAATAATGTGAAGGTGGTTCGATGAACTATCTGCAGACACTTGGATTTAGCATCCATGTAGGTGTAGATGTAGATATGTTAAAACAGTTTTTATCTAAATTTGGCTTACAGCTTACTAAGGAGTTTCTTGTCTTATTTTCGTAATCTGAAGCACACAGCTTTCTTCCTCGCTGTTGGCGGTAACTATTTCGTTTGACTTTCACCGTTCGCGATTCTTCAGCTTTCTTTTTCGTTGTAAATCGCTGTAGATTTAAGTGAAACGAAGCTGTTTTCGACTTCAGCCATGACGAACGACGGAATACGGTGGTCTTTCGAACATGTAAAAAAGAGGAAAAACACCGTATGTAAATTTTACCTCAAATTTATAAATAAAAACGTTTTTGAACCTATAAATACAATGATGACAACAGAAGATGCTTTGAACGTTCTTAAATTAAAGTAAGCGTAAGATGGAAAAACAACAGTAGTTGAGTAAAACACTTGTTGTGGGGGATGGACTTGCAGACAAATAGAATAATAGTTGAACAACATGTGTCAACATTCACATTTTGACAACGTTGGTTTCACGTGAAGACACTGTGGAAGCAACTATCAAGAGAAGCATATAGAACAGAGGAAAACACGGGAGACAGTACACTTCGTAATTGTATTGTTTTAGAGAAAGTACGTGATAGATTGTATACCGAAGAATGTTAAAGGAAATTTGCTACGAGAACAAAGTGCTTCTGAGCAAGACGATATGTGTATCGTGGTGTGGAACTGATGGAGAAGCTGTGAAGTCAGCAATGTGCAGTAATAATGAGACTATTCGAGGGACTGCAGCTTATGCGAAACACTTTTTAGGATTTACCTTAATGAACTTCTAAAGGAATGACAGACGAAGTGAGAGGTAATTGAACTGGAAATGGATAATACTTTATTGTGTGTAGAAGATGACTTTCGTGTGGAATGCATGGGGAACTGTCAAAGTAAGGTGAATTCATTTCCAAGGAAAGGTTTAGAAAGATTACGAAAAGGATGTCTCCGGCCAAATCAGCTGCACGTAGAAGGAATTCTCTGTTATGTCCAGGAAGGAAATGCGATGCAGTGAATAAAATATTGTATTCGATAATTATTTTCGGTGATTACACTATGGAACTAAACGTTGTTAATGATGTAGAGAGAGCTACGAAGTTTTCCGGAATGGTATAAGATGTTGTCCAATATTGAGACTAGAGAGGAAGATTAACCAAGAAATAAAGAAGATAATGAGGATAGAAAAGATGTACTTTAAGAAATAGAGAGAAGTAGGTTTGAAATGGAATGATGGCCTCAGAATGGGGCAGAATTGTTGACAAAAGAGAGTATGGGAGTAGGGAGGAAAAGGGAAGGAGATGAGGGAGATCGGGCGAAGACTGAACTATACATATTATATCCGCAATGTGAGGTAGAGGAATGCCACGAAAGCCCTTACTAGACAGAACGTCTTGTAAAACAGCACGTTATAAATGGCCGATACAGCTGTAGGAAAATGAAATAAAATGAACTTGCAACTAGTTATTCCACCATCTGCAAACTGTATTGACTATTGCTCTCACAGTAGTATGTATGGAAATAGCTAGCAGTCTTTGCATGCAATGAAAGGTTATAAGCTGCCAATAATGGAAAGATGAGAGCTTCGTTTTGTATGATACTTCAAAAATACGCATTGGTAAAATTTCAAGTTTCCGATTCTGCTGCAGGCTATAACGCGTTTCATATGTGTTTTTCAGTTTAAAAAACTGTAATCTACATTGTTTCATGGTATGGAGTAAGCGATTCCTGTAGATATAGGTCCAAATAGGTGACTCAAGAGCAGGATTTCTCAAACTCCGTCTCGCGAAACACCGGTTTTGCGCTGGGAATGAGTATCTGTTCCTCGAAAAAGTATTAAACACACAGTTTTTTCGACATTATTACGATGCTTATCTACCATCGCCACAAAACGTCACTTGAGCGCGATTACCAATAACATTAGGCATTTCTTTCACCCTATATTGTTTAGAAAATATCTTACACTGTACTGTCGACATTTGCGTTCTCCCTTCCCTTTATTAATGATGGTCGGTAGAAGTTGGGAGTCGTCATTGTCAACTGGCAACCTATTCGATCCAACGGAATTGTTAGAAGGTGCCTTCTTGCTAAACAGGTGATCAAAATGTCATTCCTCACTTACTTATTGAATAACTATATAACAGCAGCCTCCATACAACACAATTCATACTCATTACTACAAATAAGCACCACATTTCAACAAGAACGTCTCTGTAACGCACTTTCACGAAACTCAGGTGATCTGTGTAGCGCAATTATTGTTCTATATAGCGCAGTTGTGTTGTTGTCAGAAAATAAAGATGACGGAAAGTTGTTTCACCACACCTTCTCTCCAGTGTACAACCACGATGGCTTTTGTCCCCTTTCCTCTAACTTCAACATTCTGCGCAGATAGGGGCTAGATATCGACGCAGCACAACACTTTGACAAGTAAGTACTTGTTATATCGATCAAAATTAATCAAATCCCGACAGTCTCACGGCTAGGACAAGCTTGGATTCCGTGCTTGTTCCCGGTAGATATGAAAAGACTGGGAAGATGAACTCATCCGAACTAAAACAAATGAACGTTGTGGTGCTAAGGGGCAGTAATAACTTTTCATTCGTATTTTATTTTTTTTAGATACGGGATGGTTGTTGGGTATGGGAGACTCGGCTCTGCTCGGTGCAAGCGGCACCCTATGCGACTGAAGTGTAGCACTCCATGTTCGTCTGTTCGCCAGTGTAAAGGAACAAAACAGAATATCTTCCGTTCCCCAGTAATAATTAATCTCATTTTGACTGTAACTGTACTATAGAAGTCGTCAGAATAGGTGACGATATGTTCGAAACAGATTTGGGAACTTCAAATTATACCTACCTACAGCATGACTCAGTAAAATATGCAGTGCTTTAAAGTTGCTTTCTGACTTCTTTAAATAATGGGGACTAAAATTTACAACGGGGGCTAAAATTTACAGCAACAGGACTAAGGCCACGGATTTTGGAAACAAATGTCAATTATTATTAACTGAAAGTTGGGGAAGAAAATAAAGCGCCAGGTACATTACTAAAATTCCATTTTCAGTCTAATGAACAATTTACTGTCTAGGGTAACAACAAACAATAGTGAATGTAGAGTAATGAAGTTTTGGGAATATATTTGTGAAGGTAACATGTTTAAATGATTAACATTATGCAAGATCACAGGTCAATGTGAGCGCGAGATAACCCGTTAGAAATATAAAATTATGGTATGTTGATAACCGGTGAAATCACCAAATTATTTAACGTGCATGCCTTGTGTTGTACAGGTGCTGGATGTTAGTTCGTGGGATGGGCTTCCTCGCCTATTGCACTTGGTCGGTCAATAGTGGGACACTTAATGCTGTTTGTGGATGACGCTTGAGTGGTCGTCCGATGATGTCTCAAACGTGCTCGAATGGAGAAAGATCCGGTGATCGAGCAGGCCAAAACAAGATGTCGACACTCTGTAGAGCATGTTGGGTTACAACAGCACTTATCCAACTGGAACACGCCCTCTGGCATGCTGTTCAGTAATGGCAGCACAGTAGGTCGAATCACCAGATTGACATTCTAATTCCCAGTCAAGGTGCTTGGGATAGCCATGAGAGTATTCCTGCTGTCATACGAAATCGCCGTGTGTCTAACCAACACACGGCCGTCACTGGCACCGAGACAGAACCAGTTTTCACTTAGGAAACGCAACAGACCTCCACGCTGCTTTCCAATAAGCTCTCGCTTGACACCACTGAAGTCGCAAGTGGAAGTGGTTTGGGGGCAATGGAATGCACACGGTACAAGGCCTCTGGCTTGGAGCTATCCTTGAAGTATCCGAGCCTGCCACGGTGGCCGTGCGGTTCTAGGCGCTTCAGTCCGGAACCGCGGGACTGCTACGGTCGCAGGTTCGAATCCTGCCTCGGGCATGGATGTGTGTGATGTCCTTAGGTTAGTTAGGTTTAAGTAGTTCTAAGTTCTAGGGGACTGATGACCTAAGATGTTAAGTCCCATAGTGATCAGAGCCATTTGAACCATTTTTGAAGTATCCCATCTGTAACAGTCCGTTGTGTCACTGATGTGCCAGCTGCTGCTTGAATTACGATGCAGATGCATTACGATGAGCCAGAGCACCTCGGCGAACACGATGGTCTTACCCCCCCCCCCCCCCCCCCACCGTTATCGTGACAACAATAGGTAGGAATAGGTAGCAATAGGTAGCAATCAGCCGGCCGGAGTGGCCGTGCGGTTGTAGGCGCTACAGTCTGGAGCCGAGCGATCGCTACGGTCGCAGGTTCGAATCCTGCCTCGGGCATGGATGTGTGTGATGTCCTTAGGTTAGTTAGGTTTAATTAGTTCTAAGTTCTAGGCGACTGATGACCTCAGAAGTCGCATAGTGCTCAGAGCCATTTGAACCATTTGGTAGCAATCATGTGCAGTGGCTACATTCCTGCCAAGTCTTTCCGCCGTATCGCAGAAGTATCAATCAGCTTCTCGAAGCCTCTATCACAATACCTCGTTATAACTGAAAGAGGTGTTAATAATCGCGTCTTTGTCGACTTAAGGTCATTCTTGTCTAACGTCAACTCAACAAGTCCAATCCGAAAAGTGAGTAACGCTCACGACCTTTACAGCGTGTATTTAAAGCAAACCTGATTTGCATCGTCCTAGTGATGCTACTAACGCTACTCTCTCACCAGTGTGGCTCGATATTGTAATAACACATCATCTTCCAGATATACAAACTCGGTTACCTTCTTTTATGCTCACAACACCTTCTTGGAGTAGCGATTTTTTGCAGTCATTGTGCCGGCCGTGGTGGCCGTGCGGTTCTAGGCGCTGCAGTCCGGAACCGTGGGACTGCTACAGTTGCAGGTTCGAATCCTGCCTCGGGCATGGATGTGTGTGATGTCCTTAGGTTAGTTAGGTTTAAGTATTTCTAAGTTCTAGGGGACTGATAACCTAAGATGTTAAGTCCCATAGTGCTCAGAGCCATTTGAACCATTTTGCAGTCAATGTCACCCAAAATAGCTTTGTTTGATCCATTAAATGGAAAATTGTTCAACGCATGTTTCTTAACATCAGTGGATAGTTCTTGCTGAGGATATACATTTTATGTATTTCGATAGATGTAGGAGATACAGGGTAGAAGTTAAATTTGTTATATGGAACCACGTAAATTTTATTCAAAACTACACTCACCCTTTCCAAGAGCTATTCAGAATTGTATCACACTGTACCATTTTATCCACGAAACAAGTAACTATGGAAACGATAAATAATACACAACTTCTGTAATTTAAATATCACTTCAGTGCACTTCTTTACCTAAATCATTTAACGGTTTCAAGGCGCGTTTGAACTTGAATGCAACGGTACCACACAGCTTCTTGTTATTGCACAGTTCCGTATTACAGTACTTATAACAAATCAGAAGTAACTTAGTCCTTCATAGTAACTTTGATTGTGATACTACCACTACATGGAAAACAGAGCGTTTACATCACATGATAAAAATGGTCACCATTGGCACTCATACATAGGGTCACTCAGTGAATGAAGGACGACCTATTTCCTCTCTGATGGCCTTACAAGGATCAATAATGCGTTGCTGCATGTCCTCTGGTGTTGTTGGAACATTTTGATGGACGGCATCCTTGACTGTTCTCCACAGGAAAAACTTCAGCGGTGTAAGGACTGGGCCGGCCGGTGTGGCCAAGCGGTTCAGGCGCTTCAGTCTGGAACCGCGCGACCGCTACAGTTGCAGGTTCGAATCCTGCCTCGGGCATGAATGTGTGTGATGCCCTTAGGTTAGTTCGGTTTAAGTAGTTCTAAGTTCTAGGGGACTGATGACCTCAGATGTTAATTCCCATAGTGCTCAGAGCCATTTGAACCATTTGTAAGGACTGGAGATCGGGCAGGCTAACTAACTGACCCACCACGTCCAATCCACCTAGCATGGTATTTACGGTCTAGAATTCGTCGTGCTCGTAAGGAGTTTTGTGCAGTCCATCCATCATGTTGACACCACATGACCATACTCTGATTCAGGGGTAAGCATCCAAGAGAACTGGAAGACCTTATTTTAAAAATCTGGAATATTGTCTGCCATTTTCATTGACATTTACAAACAAAGGTCCCACAATACTATCTCTCTCTTTTTTTTCCTCTGTTGACCTCATTTTGTTCTATACTGTTCGTTGCATATGTTCGGGGCGGACGTCCCATGACACCCGTTCAGGCTGTTCGTTGACCAGTTCACTCTTTTTTTTATTACAGAAGGGAGCTAACCCTCTGATCGAACACGCTGAGCTACCCTTCCACCGATTCAGGGGTAAGCGTCCAAGAGAACTGCAAAAGTGTATCTTAAAAATCTGGCATATTGTCTGCCATTTTGATTGATATTTACAAAGATAGGTCCGATAATAGTATCTCCAATAACTCCGGACCAAACATTAACGTTCCATGAACCTTGACGCTCTACTTGCTGGAGTCGTCGTAGGTTGTTGATGGACCAATAATGCGTATTTCTCATATTGACATTTTCTTTGTAGGAAAATGACACTTATTAGCTGAAAAGAAGGTCTCAGAAGAAATTAGGATTAGTCCGAAGTTGTAGCTGAGTCCACTGACAAAACTGAACCCTATTGCTGAAGTAATTTCTGCGAAATTCTTGATGTAAATGAATATGGTAGGGTTGGAATTTATGACTTTGCAGAATGCTATGTGTACTTGTTTTCGAGACAGCAACTTCATGCTGAATTCGTCAAGTGCTGACCTGAGAATTTACGGTAACGGTGGCGGCCACGCGATCTCACCAGCTTCGTGTTCGTGTCCTACGACAATTTCAAGTTCTTGCACTTAAAATTCCCGTTTCACTTAGACTAGAAATGAGACGACCAAACGTCCAGCGAGAATGCTACGGCTTGTCTGATAATTATCTGCTGTAGCGTAGTAGGGCCTGAACAGAATTCACCAGCCTACAGCAAATTACAGTGCAAGTATGTGCTGAAGAATACAAGACAGACATAACAGCATAATAACATAAAGTTCTCTTACAGTGCTGAACACAAAAACTCTAGTAATAAATTATGTCCTGTCAACGCACCTTCTCCGTAGAACAGCAGTATTTCTACCCTGTCGTCATACGTGTACGTCTTGCACCTTTACCCAGCAAAAACTACATTCACAATGTGTGCTATCGCTACTCTGATGCGCGACTATACTGATAAGAAAAAAATGAGGTGCATTGGAGGGAGAGGAGTATCTGTATTTGCATGAGTCGGAAATCATAAACAAAACTCAAACCTACAGCCCCACATTCGATACGTAATATGTACGATCAAGGCAGTAAACACCTCTGTTTCTTCACAATGAAATCCTTATTGTTTGCACATTTCCGTTTTATTGGAAAAAATGGTGCCCTGTGATACATTTTTGAGAAGCTCCTGGAGAGGGTAGTGCATTCCAATGAAATGTACACGGTTCCATTTCAAAAAGCTAACCTCTTCCCCGTATATTCTACATCCCTGCGGATACATAAAACGTGTACCCTCAGCAAAAAAACATTGGTTGAAACAATATTTAACTTAACGGACCAGAAAAAGGTTATGTTGGATGAGCTAATGCAGCGACTTGTACTGAAATGCGCTACGTTCGGATTCGGAACGTCACACGTCGTTTACAGTTTCCTCAGCATTGAAGGCTGTAGCACCTTTTGGACTTTGCAGTGACCACGCAGTGCAAATGGACGAATCCACCCACAAATTCGCATGCCTAACAGTTCCACTAGTATGTGTTCGTCATACATTTGATAAAATTAGTGAAGAACATTGGTCGTGAGCGTATATTTACATGAAAAAAGAACTGTACAGGAGGTGTTCAACTGTTTTGATGATTACATCATAAAAATGAAATCGGTTAGGAGAAGTCTATTGATATTTCCACAGATAGTGCTGCAGCCACGGTAGGAAAAACCACGGGAGCTCTAACACGTCTATTGCAAGTAAGTACAATAGGCACCAGCTGTCATCGCATTCTGAGTAGGCTAGCTTGAAATTTTTCTAAAGCACTATTTTTTAATGCGCAAAATAATTAAGTACAACATTTTAATTAATTTTTAAAAGAAATCCTTTATGGTTAGTAAAAATCGCCTACCTAGTGGACATTTTTACAAACTGCAACAAAATTAACTTGTCAATACAAGGAAAAAATGTTGCAATTTTTAATGCCAGAGACAAAATTCCATCTTTTGAGAGAAAGTTGAAATTCTGAATGACTTCAGTGCTTTCCTGCTTTACATGAACTTATTACAATGCATGACAACTTTAAAATACATAGAGCAGTTTCTAAGCTATTTGTCGAGCACATACACGGCTTGAAAAAACGTCTTTTGGAACATTTTCCGAAGATTATTGAGGATAATTGCTGCGTTCGAAATGTATTATTGGCAAAAATTGAGCCAGCGGGCCTAATTGCAAAAGACCGTTAAAAACTAATTGACTTAGTAAGTGATTCTGAGTTAAAATAAAAACAGAAATATCTGCCATTATGTAATTTATGGGCAAATTCAGCAGAGTAATATCTGAATTTATCTAAACAAGGTGTTATTGTTATACTTCCGATTACCACTACATACGCTGAGGTGATAAAGGTCATGAGATACCTCTCAGTGTAGTGTCGGACCTCCGTTTGCCCGGTGAAGTGCGGCAGCTCGACGTGGCATGGCCTTAATAAATCCTTGGAAGTCTTCTGCAGAAGAATTGATGCATGCTGCCTTGGTAACCGTCCACAGCTGCGAAAGCGTTTCAGTACAGGATGTTGTGCGCGAACTGACCTATCGATCATGTTCCGTAAATGTTCAACGGGATTCGTGTCGAAAGATGTGGGTGACCAAATTATTTGAACTGTCCAAAGTGTTCTTCAAACCTATCGCGAACAGTTGTGGCCTACGGACATGGCGCATCCTCATCCATTAAAATTCCAAGGTCTTTTGCGAACATGACGTCCATGAATTGCTGTAAATGGTCTGCAACTAGCTGAACATAACGATTTCCAGTCAGTCAATGATCGGTTCAGTTGGACCAGACCACTCAGCCTATTCCAGCCGTGGTGTTCCTCCTGTCGGTCACCTAGGCGTGACGAAGTGACCCTTACACGTCTTCGCATAGGGCACTGTCCTCTTACGCATGCCTTCTTACTACGGCGAGAGGAACCCCCTCTGTGTGATGCCTGTGGCGTACGAATCACTGTACGCCACATTTTAGTTGAGTGTGATTTATATCGTTTTGTCAGGGCGGAAGTTAATATTAGTGGGGATCTGCCCACGATTTTAGCCGATGACGAGGCGAGTGTCAAGAAAGTTTTAAGGTACTGTGATGTTTCTGGGCTTCAGCCAAGAATTTTAGGTTGGAATTTTTAGTGTGTTGCCGAGTGGCTTACCACTCCTTTTTTATTCTTGTAAAAGGCCAGTTCCAAACATGCGCTATGTCTTTCATTTTACCCCTTCCCCTCCGTTCTCTTGCAGTTCTCCTCATTATGTGCTGCTTTCCTCTTTGCTACTGTTGACGAGCAAACTGCCTCTGTAGACTTGCACCTATAATTTTAATCCTATTTCTGCACTCGCTGCATTTTAGTGACAGTCGTCCGTTGTTGTTTCCGTTCGGGCGCTAAAGACTACACTGTTGAGCGCCCATAACACCATATCCATCCATCCATCCTATTCCTTGTAAACACAGTTAACACCATTATGGAGCCACCGCCAGCTTGCACAGTGCCTCGTTGACAACGTGGGTTTATCGAGCGAGGTGGCGCAGTGGATAGCACACTGGACTCGCATTCGGGATGACGACGGTTAGTCCCGCGTCCGGCCATACCGATTTAGGTTTTCCGTGATTTCCCTAAATCGCTCCAGGCAAATGCCTTGATGTTTCCTTTCAAAGGGCACGGCCGACGTCTCTCCCTAATAAAACGAGACAGATGACCTCGCTGTTTGGTCTCTTTCCTTAAACAACCCAACCCCAACAACGCGGGTTCATGGGTTCATGGGGTCTGCGCCATACTTGAACACTACGGCGAGGTCTTACCTACTGAAATCGGGACCCATCTGATCAGGCCACTGTTTCCTATCGTACAGGGTCCAACCGATTCGGTCACGAGCCCAGAAACGGCGCTGCGGGCATATGGAGCTCATTAACGCCAAATTTCACCACACTGTCCTAACAGGAAGGTTTCTCGTACGTCCCACGTTGATTTCTGTGGATATTTCACGCAGTGTTGCTTGTGTGTTGACAGTGACAACCCTACACAAACGCTGCTGCACTCGGTCGTTAAGTGAAGAAAAAAATGGTTCAAATGGCTCTGAGCGCTATGCGACTTAACTTCTGAGGTCATCAGTCGCCTAGAATTTGGAACTACTTAAACCTAACTAACCTAAGGACATCACACACATCCATGCCCGAGGCAGGATTCGAACCTGCGACCGTAGCGGTCGCTCGGTTCCAGGCTGTAGCGCCTAGAACCGCACAGCCACTCGGGCCGGCCGTTAAGTGAAGACCTTCAGAGAATGTGGTGAGGGGTAATGCCCGAAATCTGGTATTCTCGGCAGACTATTGACACCGTGGACTCGGAGTGTTGAATTTACTAACGATTTTCAAAATGTTACAAGACTGCGTTGGTCTTGCGGTATGATTTGAAAGACTACAGACGACCATGAGTTTACGCTCTGACAGCAATCACTTTAACTAGTAAGCCTTCCACTTGTCTACCTGGCCCATGCGTCGGATAAATTGATTTTGCCCATTGACTGTGGTTATTGTTGTTAAACTGCATTTATTTACTTTCATCAGAATCTAAATGAAGTTTAATGCTGAAATGATTTAGTGAAACGGTAGCCCTGTCATTATTGTACTCAACTGTTGATGTGTGATTAATATACCAATGAAGGATTGAGCTCTTATAAGAATTATGGCATAATTTTATTGATCATAAAATAGGACAAACAATACACGATAAGCGTGATGACCAATGAATGATGATCTGTTGGCAACACAAATAGACGCAGTAAGTAGTTAACACTCCATTTGGTGGCGATTCGCTGGCACATATCTGTGAACTTGTCCCATATGATCGTACCTTCGTTAACGGCCTGCAGTGGAGCACCATATCAAATGCTTTCTGGAAATCTAGAAATATGGAATCTTACTTTTGCTCTTCATCCATAGTTCGCAGTATACCATGTAGGGAAAGGCAAGCTGAGTTTCGCACCATGATGATTCGTGAACATAAGCTTTCCAGTCTCAAGAAAATTTGTTATATTCAGACTGAGAATATGTTCAAAGATTATGCAGCAAACAGATGTTAAGGGTAATTGCCTGCAATTTTGTGGGTCCATGCTTCACTTTTATTATATACTGGAGTCACCTGCGCCTTATTCCAGTTGCTTGGAACTTAGTGCTGAGCGAGAGTTTCATTATAAATGCAACCCAGGTTAGGGGCCAATGCCGTTAAATGCTCTTTGTAAAATCGAACTGGGATTCCATCCAGACCTGGTGATTTATTTACTTTCAAATCTTTCAGTTGTTTCTCTAAGCCAGGCATGCTTATCGCTATGTCGCCCATATGGGAGTCTGTCTGATACTCAAATGACAGTATGTTTCTTCGATTCTTCTATGTGAATGATTTCTTGAACGTGAAATTTAAAACCACCCTCACAAGAGATTTGGGCTAGTCACAAGACTCCTCGAGCTCCATGACGCCCCTCTAACCCTTCTGCACTAGCCATCAGCCACTCCCAATCAAAAAATATTCTGTTTTTTAGAGAAACAACCAATCCCTGGCTCATAAATTCCCATGAAGAGAGGAGAAAACGTGCTCCCAACTTGATTTTTTCCTATGGTCACTTTAGGCAGCATGTTTTGAGTTTCCGTTTAGCTCTAAATTAAAGTACACATTTATCACAGAGATCATTATCTGGACGCCTAAATGTTACAGCGTGTCTGAGCAGGTGCCTCGGCTAAACTGAGGGAAGTGCTTTTGTGCCCCAACATACACCATTTCAGAGCCACCATAAATGTTGCATTAGATTCTAAAATTCTGTCGAATGCATGAGGCTTCCTAAAAACTCGGCAGGCAGGGGGATGAGACCACCTGACAGCTCTCCCGATAGTGTCCCGTCCACAGTGAACACGGAGTTTTTATGGTCGACATCCCTGTTCACAAAGGACGTTTACAACGCTAACGAAATGTCTTGGCTGGGCGATCTAAATTTCTCTCGCGCCGCTGGCAACTCCAGAAAATACTATTCGGAGGAGAACCATCATAAAGATAGTGCTTGCATTAACAACGTACACGCTTCCATCAATGCCTGCTCATGCTGGTAACTTCCTGTCATCTCACAAAAATGATATCTTAGGTGTAAAATCAACATTAAAGCGTAGCCTTCAATACGAAAAATAGCAAGAGAGTGAGTCGTCCTCTCTCAATACAATATCCCGTGCGTCCTTCTCCAACTGCATTCTGCGTTCAACATCTTTCAAATCCATTATGGGGACGTAATCAAGTTGGAAACATGAATCAGCTAAGTATTAATGATAACCCCGCCAGTGCACTGCCCTTTGATGGTTCAAATGGCTCTGAGCTCTACGGGACGTAACATCTGAGGTCATCAGTCCCCTAGAACTTAGAACTACTTAAACCTAACTAACCTAACGACACCACTCACATCCACGCCCGAGGCAGGATTCGAACCTGCGACCGTAGCGGTCGCGCGGCTCCAGACTGTAGCGCCTAGAACCGCTCGGCAACCTCGGCCGGCTGCCCTTTGATACCTTGTGTGCGGGATACTCTGCCATCTGTATATGTGCAAACAATTCTCCCATGACATGTCACCTCAGTGTATGTATACGAAGCGGGATTTTCTTATTAAGCTGCAATGAAGACAATTTTCAGGAAGAGGCTTAACGCCCCACCAGACCAGTATTCAATTTTTGTACAGTTATCTACACTCCTGGAAATTGAAATAAGAACACCGTGAATTCATTGTCCCACGAAGGGGAAACTTTATTGACACATTCCTGGGGTCAGATACATCACATGATCACACTGACAGAACCACAGGCACATAGACACAGGCAACAGAGCATGCACAATGTCGGCACTAGTACAGTGTATATCCACCTTTCGCAGCAATGCAGGCTGCTATTCTCCCATGGAGACGATCGTAGAGATGCTGGATGTAGTCCTGTGGAACGGCTTGCCATGCCATTTCCACCTGGCGCCTCAGTTGGACCAGCGTTCGTGCTGGACGTGCAGACCGCGTGAGACGACGCTTCATCCAGTCCCAAACATGCTCAATGGGGGACAGATCCGGAGATCTTGCTGGCCAGGGTAGTTGACTTACACCTTCTAGAGCACGTTGGGTGGCACGGGATACATGCGGACGTGCATTGTCCTGTTGGAACAGCAAGTTCCCTTGCCGGTCTAGGAATGGTAGAACGATGGGTTCGATGACGGTTTGGATGTACCGTGCACTATTCAGTGTCCCCTCGACGATCACCAGTGGTGTACGGCCAGTGTAGGAGATCGCTCCCCACACCATGATGCCGGGTGTTGGCCCTGTGTGCCTCGGTCGTATGCAGTCCTGATTGTGGCGCTCACCTGCACGGCGCCAAACACGCATACGGCCATCATTGGCACCAAGGCAGAAGCGACTCTCATCGCTGAAGACGACACGTCTCCATTCGTCCCTCCATTCACGCCTGTCGCGACACCACTGGAGGCGGGCTGCACGATGTTGGGGCGTGAGCGGAAGACGGCGTAACGGTGTGCGGGACCGTAGCCCAGCTTCATGGAGACGGTTGCGAATGGTCCTCGCCGATACCCCAGGAGCAACAGTGTCCCTAATTTGCTGGGAAGTGGCGGTGCGGTCCCCTACGGCACTGCGTAGGATCCTACGGTCTTGGCGTGCATCCGTGCGTCGCTGCGGTCCGGTCCCAGGTCGACGGGCACGTGCACCTTCCGCCGACCACTGGCGACAACATCGATGTACTGTGGAGACCTCACGCCCCACGTGTTGAGCAATTCGGCGGTACGTCCACCCGTCCTCCCGCATGCCCACTATACGCCCTCGCTCAAAGTCCGTCAACTGCACATACGGTTCACGTCCACGCTGTCGCGGCATGCTACCGGTGTTAAAGACTGCGATGGAGCTCCGTATGCCACGGCAAACTGGCTGACACTGACGGCGGCGGTGCACAAATGCTGCGCAGCTAGCGCCATTCGACGGCCAACACCGCGGTTCCTGGTGTGTCCGCTGTGCCGTGCGTGTGATCATTGCTTGTACAGCCCTCTCGCAGTGTCCGGAGCAAGTATGGTGGGTCTGACACACCGGTGTCAATGTGTTCTTTTTTCCATTTCCAGGAGTGTATGATATCACTATAAGAGGCACGGGTATGACATTCTGCGAGCTATAGGTTGCTGCCAGAGATGCAGCAGGTCCAACAACTGTAGCTGAACAGTACTGTATTTATGATGTATACAAATGACAGCCGTTGATTGCACTGGGCCGTGTGCGCTGGCCTTCAGTTGCTGACGAAGTGCTCACGGCATCTGGCTTGCACGACAGAAGGTAGCCCCGGCTGCAGCACGCCCTTTGTACCGAAATGCGAGAGACCTATGTTGTATCCCAGGCAAGGGCAGGACACGCTATAACTTCTCAACTTGTCACATCGGCTGGAGGTGCGGCACACCACGACTCCCTGAGCAGCCACTCAGGCTCCAGACAGGAGGTTGGGGCCCGGTGGTGGCCGAAGCAGCTGCTTGATCTATACGTGGTGGCGCGTCATCGATCAACCAGACAATGTGGTGTCGCCTGCTGATTGCACAACAGGGGTGTCATTAGTCCGTCATCCTGAAGTCCCTCATAACGACCATATTTGGTAAGGTACCGTTGTTTTCCTGATAGCAGCCAGGCGCTGTAACTGGTAGTAGGACACTATTGTCATGCCCTACCTCGTACATAACGACAAGGAAAGGGGGATACAGAGCGCTATAGCAGCCGTCCATGAAGATTATCCGGGCTGTTATGCCGTGGTCGGTAGATGAATTTTGTCTCAGTTCTGTGGAGACATGGCAGGGAGGAACTAAGCCGGTTCCACGAACATCTGAATAGTAAAACTCGAGAATTCAGTTTACAATGGAGGAGGAGGTAGAGGGCAAATTACATTTCCTCGACGTGCTGGTTTTTAGAAACGAAAATGGTAGTTTGGGCCACTCAGCATACCTTAAACCCACGCACACGGACCGTTATTTGCACCGGGATTCGAACCACCACCCACAACAGAAGCGGGGTGTTATCAACACGTTAGCGGACAGAGCTGGAAATATTTGTGAACCTGAGTTGCTCGACGCGGAGAAGGACGATCTACAATGCACTAATGAAGAACGGATATTCGTCCACCGAAATAAAACGTGCGTTGAGACAGCCACGCAGAAATCATAGTGACGTACAGGCTACTGCAAAATCTAAGGTTTTCCTGCCGTTTGTCAAAAATGTAACGGAAAAAATAGCGAGGATCTTGACGAAGCTAAATATTACCGTAATTTACAAGCCCACCAGGAAGATAGAAATACCTTAAGCCTGCCAAGGACTCTCGCAAACCATTGGAAAAAGCAGGAGTGTATAGGATCCCATGCAGCTGTGGAGATGTTTATGTGGGTACCACTAAAAGAACTGTTTCAAAACGTTTGGAACACCGCAAGGGAAATTGTAGAAAAGGAGAAATGTAACGATCAGCTGTTGTGGAGCATGCTTTCCAGCCAGGTGACCACCATATTCGTTTCGAGGAGACTCAAGTACTAGCTGCCACAAGCGGATAGTACGAAAGGCTCTACAGGGAGGCAATCGAAATCGCTAAACACCCTAAAAATTTCAATCGAAAGGAGGAGCGCGTGAAATTAAAGGGTATATGGATGCCGGTGTTAAAGAAGATGTGTACCACCCGTCCACCCACTGGGTGATGGCAACGGCGATCGACGGCAGCGGACAGCGGCCAATTGCACTGACGTTTATAAACACGTGACGTCATACCGCGGCGCGGGAGCGCACGGATACGGAATTTAGCGGCAGTCAGTAGCGAGCCAGAGGGTGTATTGGACATTCTTCGAGCTACAGACCCCCTTGAAGATATCTCCCGCGGACGGGGACGAAACGTTTGGGAATTGAGACAAAATTCATCAACCGACCACAGCATAACAGCCCGGATAATCATAATGGACATGACATTTCCGGCCGTGAAAGTCTACATTTTGGTATAGCAGCTGTCACTGGAGGTAAACTGGACAGGAGCAGAAATGATTAGGGAACCAAGCAAACACAGTACACAAAAGCTTTACTTGAGCGGTAGCTTTCTCCAACTGTACGAAGACTCATTACAAATAAAACAGCAAGCAATCGAGCCCAGGTAATACAATAGCAACAAGGATGACACTCGCTGAACTAACGCACAAACATTGGTGATACAGCGCGACAAGGCGATGTCAGCATAGTACCACGTAGCAAAGTGGCTTCGAGTGTGAGTGGGCTGTGTCCTGCTGCTGGCCGCCCTATTTCGCGGCGGCAGAGGGCACTTGCATTGGCACTGTCATCTTGGTGTGGTATAGATATGTGATACCAAACTTGCAGTAACTATTCCGGGTGTCTGGATGCCAGTCTGCTATAACAGCTTAATTTTCAGGGTGACGATCGGTGTGACGCGCCCCCGTTTTTCACAACCAGCGACTTGCTCTGCTACAACCTCTGTTCTGAGTCTTGCACTTCTATATCTAGAAGGACTCTAAATCACAGAAACCAATGAAATCTTTATTAGACTAAAATAATTGATAAATTCATTTGAGCTAAATAATTATTGGTTCCTTATTTTTCAAATAAAGTTTATTATGAGTTCTGTGGTATTAGTTATGATTTAAAACCGAAGTAACCTGTCAGTAAAACACACCTTTCTTTCTTTTTTTAATTTTATTAAACTTGAAAATAAATCAGGTGTTTCATTGGGGTAACAGCATTCTCGAAGCGTTCCATCAGAGAAAGAGGTTGAAACCCATGGTCTACAATAATGACATTGATTTCCTGTGTGATTACAGTATAAGAGGGTGTGGTTATCACGTTTGACTGTACTCTTACATTGTGTCTTAATACGTGCAGGTCCAGAATACTGACGTGACCGATCTATACAAATGGTTTTGATTTGTTGAATGATGATAATATTTTTTCTGCTTGATGTGTTTCATCCAAGCGTCGTATGTGGATGGGTGCAGTACATTCGGTATTAGTGATGAATACATGAACTGATGAACTCTGACACAGAGAAGTAAGGGGCGATCAAAAATTTTCCGTATAAGGGCTTTACCTCAGCGTATATACAACGTAGCGTGACTCCGATGCCGGTATATAAGCACCGACATGCCGGCAAGCGATCAGCGTGGCATTCGTGTCTTTCCGGCGTGCGCGCGTTACGCGCGGAAAAGTGAACTGTGTCGACGGTATTACATCTACATCTACATCTACATCGATACTCTGCAAGAAGAAGGTTCATTGAACTACCATCACAATTCTCTATTATTAAAATCTCGTCTAGCGCGCGGAAAGAATGAACACCTATATCTTTCCGTACGAGCTCTGATTTCCCTTATTTTATCGTGGTGATCGTTCCGCCCTATGTAGGTCGGTGTCAACAAAATATTTTCGCATTCGGAGGAGAAAGTGGATGATTAGAATTTCGTGAGAAGATTCCGTCGCAACGAAAAACGCCTTTCTTTTAACGATTTCCAGCCCAAATCGTGTATCATTTCTGTGACACTTTCTCCCACATTTCGCGATTATACAAAACGTGCTACCTTTCTTTGAACTTTTTCGATTTACTCCGTCAATCCTATCTGGTAAGCATCCCACACCGCGTAGCAGTATTCTAAAAGAGGATGGAGAAGCTTAGTGTAGGCAGTCTTCTTAGTAGGTCTGTTACATTTTCTAAGTCTCCTGCCAATAAAACGCTGACTTTGGTTAGCCTTCCCCAAAACATTTTCTGTGTGTTCTTTCCAATTTAAGTTGTTCGTAATTGTAATACCTGGGTATTTAGTTGAATTTACGGCTTTTAAATTAGACTGATTTATCGTGTAACCGATTACTTTTAGCACTCATGTGGATGACCTCACACTTTTCCTTATTTAGGGTCAACTGCCACTTTTCGCACCATTCATATATCTTTTCTAAATCGTTTTGCCGTTTGTTTTGATCTTCTGATGACTTGTTTAGTCGATAAACGACAGCGTCATATGCAAACAACCGAAGACGGCTGCTCAGATTGTCTCCCAAATCGTATATATAGATAAGGAACAGCAAAGGGCTTGTAACAATACCTTTGGGAACGCCTGATATCACTTCTGTTTTACTCGATGACTTTCCGTCAATTACTACGAACTGTGACCTCTCTGACAGGCAATCGCAAATCCAGTCACATAACTGAGACGATATTCCATAAGCACGAAATTTTACTACGAGCCGCTTGCGTGGTACAGTGTCAAAAGCCTTCCGGAATTCCAGGAATACGGAATCGATCTTAAATCCCTTGTCAATAGCACTCACCACTTCACGTGAATAAAGAGCTAGTTGTGTTTCACAGGAACGATGTTTTCTAAACCCATGTTGACTGTGTGTCAGTAGACCGTTTCCTTCGAGGTAATTCATAATATTCGAACACTTAATGTGACCGAAAAGAACCAACGTGCCGTATTCCTATTCTTGGCTGACGAAGGGCAAACTTCGGTACACATCCATCGGAGAGTAAAGAATGTGTATGGGGCAGTTTGTCTGTCGAAAACAACCCTTGTAAGATGGGGCCAAATTCCGGGATAGTCACGATTTGACACAAGACGCTGGTCGATCGGGGAGGCCAGATGTTTGTTGATTTCAGTGAACCTAGTATCTCCACCACTGGGCAACGCTACACAAATCACGGCGTGCGATTAAGGCGAAACGCCCGGGGAAACTGCGGCGAGGAGTGCTGCTGCTTCATGACAAAGCACGTGCCCGTATCGCACTATGGGACTTAACATTTGAGGTTATCAGTCCCCTAGACTTACAACTACTTAAACCTAACTAACCTAAGGACATCACACACATCCATGCCCGAGGCAGGATTCGAACCTGCGACCGTAGCGCAGTTCCGGACTGAAGCGCCTAGAACCGCTCGGCCACGAGGTCCGGCTTTCTTGCTTCCATCACCATGTAAGAGCAGCCTTTAAAATTTAGTTTTTCGTGATGAGCAACAATGGCTCCTTTATTTCCATCTTCTGTCAAATCCGGGGGCTGAGTGTTTGTGTTATCCTCATCATTTCATCATCATTCGTGAACATCCCTACGTTGGGCTATGTACAGATTAGGAATTTGTATGGACGCTGATGATCGCGCAGTTGAGCGCCCCACAAACCAAACATTATCATCATCTGCTAAAAGCTTCCTCGAAAGTTGTCTTCTTTAATTATGCACTATAATTTACATAACAGATTGGTTTACTGACTGCAACAAACTCTTTACGCTTGGCGGCAGGAAGAGTATTTTGGAACGTCCGTCTTTTCTACACACCTGGAAATTGAAATAAGAACACCGTGAATTCATTGTCCCAGGAAGGGGAAATTTTATTGACACATTCCTGGGGTCAGATACATCACATAATCACACTGACAGAACCACAGGCACATAGACACAGGCAACAGAGCATGCACAATGTCGGCACTAGTACAGTGTATATCCACCTTTCGCAGCAATGCAGGCTGCTATTCTCCCATGGAGACGATCGTAGAGATGCTGGATGTAGTCCTGTGGAACGGCTTGCCATGCCATTTCCACCTGGCGCCTCAGTTGGACCAGCGTTCGTGCTGGACGTGCAGACCGCGTGAGACGACGCTTCATCCAGTCCCAAACATGCTCAATGGGGGACAGATCCGGAGATCTTGCTGGCCAGGGTAGTTGACTTACACCTTCTAGAGCACGTTGGGTGGCACGGGATACATGCGGACGTGCATTGTCCTGTTGGAACAGCAAGTTCCCTTGCCGGTCTAGGAATGGTAGAACGATGGGTTCGATGACGGTTTGGATGTACCGTGCACTATTCAGTGTCCCCTCGACGATCACCAGTGGTGTACGGCCAGTGTAGGAGATCGCTCCCCACACCATGATGCCGGGTGTTGGCCCTGTGTGTCTCGGTCGGATGCAGTCCTGATTGTGGCGCTCACCTGCACGGCGCCAAACACGCATACGACCATCATTGGCACCAAGGCAGAAGCGACTCTCATCGCTGAAGACGACACGTCTCCATTCGTCCCTCCATTCACGCCTGTCGCGACACCACTGGAGGCGGGCTGCACGATGTTGGGGCGTGAGCGGAAGACGGCGTAACGGTGTGCGGGACCGTAGCCCAGCTTCATGGAGACGGTTGCGAATGGTCCTCGCCGATACCCCAGGAGCAACAGTGTCCCTAATTTGCTGGGAAGTGGCGGTGCGGTCCCCTACGGCACTGCGTAGGATCCTACGGTCTTGGCGTGCATCCGTGCGTCGCTGCGGTCCTGTCCCAGGTCGACGGGCACGTGCACCTTCCGCCGACCACTGGCGACAACATCGATGTACTGTGGAGACCTCACGCCCCACGTGTTGAGCAATTCGGCGGTACGTCCACCCGTCCTCCCGCATGCCCACTATACGCCCTCGCTCAAAGTCCGTCAACTGCATATACGGTTCACGTCCACGCTGTCGCGGCATGATACCAGTGTTAAAGACTGCGATGGAGCTCCGTATGCCACGGCAAACTGGCTGACACTGACGGCGGCGGTGCACAAATGCTGCGCAGCTAGCGCCATTCGACGGCCAACACCGCGGTTCCTGGTGTGTCCGCTGTGCCGTGCGTGTGATCATTGCTTGTACAGCCCTCTCGCAGTGTCCGGAGCAAGTATGGTGGGTCTGACACACCGGTGTCAATGTGTTCTTTTTTCCATTTCCAGGAGTGTATGAAGTATTTTTGTAGGGTTCATTGTCCAGAATTAACATCATCTTATTGCAGGTGTGAAAGTTGAATCGTACCATTCGCAAAACAGAGAAGCACTCATCCAGCCCTTTAGTTGATTCTTGTACAAAATGGAAGGTTTTTCACATTTGTGATAGCTTGCCGATTTTTCGATTTTCTTATCAATAGAAGGGTCAGTTTGTAGTTTCCCGTAGAGTTAGCGCAATTATGCACGGTAACACGGTATGACTAACCTCGTGGCCGGGAGCCCTAGTTTCCTTTTTACAAGCTAAATTTGTTTCAGGAAAAGCCTTCCCAATAACACGTGTCACATCTGCTTGTTGTAAACTTTTTTCAATAAGATTTTGTACACTTTTGGGTCTGCTGTTAGTTTTTCACCTTTTAAATCCATCTCACGAATACCGTGCCTTGCCCTGAAATTCTATACCCAGCTATTTCTCGCTTCAAATGAAGATAAACTCGATTTTATATGCTAAAAATTTTGATTTTCGCGAACAATCGAATCTGAAAGAGGGTTTCCGAAAGCTCGCTGCTGGAAAAACAACTTGAATACGACCTCTTGCAGCTCTTTATTCTCTGTTGTTTTTATCGCTTTTCTCGTACGATCTCTTGCAGCTCTTTATTCTCTGTTGTTTTTATCGCTTTTCTCGTACGATCTCTTGCAGCTCTTTATTCTCTGTTGTTTTCATCGCTTTTCTCGATGTACTTCCATTTTCACTCTCAAGGACAGACACAAGCTTAAAACGAAAGACTTATTTGGGTTTAATGTCTGAAGTTGATGTTCGCACGCTAAACAATTCTGATGACTGCTTATCACACACGTCTTCGTCCAATTATTCAAGGACTTTTGTTTTGTCTGCCAAGGATAAGACAAGACACTTTCTTCTAAAATACAAGTGCCTCGCAGTAAATTAAAACACACAAACACACACGCAGAACAAAATAAAACAATCGGAAGACGCAACTATAGTGAAAGATCGGTGTATACGTTAAGTTCACGACACAGACTGATGATACTATATTGCAGGGCCTGTGTTTTCTGAATTACAATGCAAAGTTCCTTTTGATATGCATTTATTTCCAAAGGAGCTTCGCATCGTAATTATGAATAACATAGGCAGTGCAATATCGTATTTGTCCGCCGACACCGGGCAAGTGACTTACAAGGAAACTCACCTGTACGAGAATATGGTACATAATGGATGTACGCGTACAGGTTGTAGACGCATGATCGACGATATAAGGAAGTTTACGTCTGGCCGTGAGTCATGTACGGATAACCAAATGTTAAGGAACCACTCACGACAAGGGGGAAATGCGGGTTCGAGTCCCTCAAAAAATGGTTCAAATGCCTCTGAGCACTATAGGACTTAACATCTGAGGTCGTCAGTCCCCTAGAACGTAGAACTACTTTAACCTAACTAACCTAAGGACATAACACACCTCCATGCCCGAGGGAGGATTCGAACCTGCGACCGTAGCGGTCGCGCGGTTCCAGACTGAAGCGCCTAGAACCGCTCGGCCACACCGGCCGGCTCGAGTCCCTATCTGGCACAAAATTTCATTATCCTCATTCCATTCTACAGCTGATAGTTCTCCATATTCGCAATTGCGAATACGTTGAACGCAGACTGATGCAGGCCGCACTGAGTGGCAGGCACCACAAACACAACAATGCGCTTATTGTGCGTTCAACAATGTACTTACTTACTCACTGATCACATCGGACTCGTGAGTCCATTACCGCAGCAACGTATTTTCGCCATCTGTCCTTGTCTTGGGCTATTCCCTTCAATTCCCCTTCAATACCTAGGCTCCTCAAATCGGCCTTCACATTGTCCTCCCATCTACGCCTCGGTCTCTCCACAGGACGTTTTCTCTCTATGTGCCCTACCAGTACTCTGCTCGCTGCCCTGCCATCATCCATTCGAGCTACGTGACCCGCCCATCGCAGCCTACGTGATTTAATAATACTGATTATGTCAGGGTTTGAATAGAGTTCGTGAACCTCTTCGTTATGCAGTTTTCGCCACTCTCCGCTGATGTCATCCCTTTTTGCTCCGAAAATTTTCCTCAAAATTTTGTTTTCAAATACTCTAAACGGCTTTTCATTTTGCACAGTGAGAGACCAAGTCTCTCACCCACGCAGCATAACTGGTAGAATAATAGTTTTGTATATTCTAATCTTTAAATTCCTAGATAATATCCGTGATGAAAGTAATCTATTCAGTGAGAAGTAGACCGCATTTACCGCCCGTAATGTCTTCTTCAGTTCGGATTCAATCTCATTTCCCGAAGTGATGTCCACACCTAGATACTTAAATGTGTTCACTTTTTCAAACTGCATGTCTCCAACTCTTAACATTTCCTGATCTACTACTGTTGACATCCTAGCAGTAACCAGGTATTTAGTTTTGTCTTCACTTATCCTTAGACCTACATCTTCACTAGCCTTGATTAACGCATTCGCATTTGCTGTTACAGATTCTTTCCTACTGTATTCATTGTTCAATGTAAGATTTTTTCTTTTCATACATTTTCTACCGATTGACTTTTAGAGCGATAAAGAAACGCACAGTGTACTGGACATCGTAATAACTATCCAACAAAACCAACTAATTTAGTCACACAGGACAAATTTCTTTTTCCTGAGAGCTATCCGGATAATTGGTGATTCGCGTTATTGGAGTTCGTATAATTGGAGTTGCAGTGTACTTGCTGAGCGCGACACCTGCAGCGGGACAAACAGAGGCGCCGGTGCGTGTGCTGACCTGCTCATCTGACAGCAAAGCCGGTGGCGCATTATGACGCGGCGAGCGGCAGTGTATACAGAGGAGCAGCCAGGGCCTGGGATCAGGCTGGCGGCAGCCGCCTATTACCCTGCGCGGGACACCATTAGCCTCCGCCTGACGGGATTACCACGTCACAGGCTCTGCCTTAACATCCGCACAGTGGGAACAGTTGCAACCGGCAGCGTGGTCCCTGAGAGATGTTCGCCTCCCGATAACTCGTGTATCCTAACCAGGTGCGCTCTGCAATACAATCGATATGACCGATGAGAAGGAACGAGA